>NC_134800.1:5738611-5761111 GCF_046742065.1 Oratosquilla oratoria | reverse complement strand
TCTTTTTTTTGTCAGGGGTAAAGAACCCTATTCAGGGCCTTTCCCTGAATACCCTAAGGTATTTCGGTGCCTTAGGGTTTCCATGAAGACGTCTGGAAGATTTTTTTTTTTTTTTTTTTTTTTTTTTTTTTTTTTTTGGGGTAAAAAACCATGAATAGAGTCTTACTCTAAGGTCCCACGGTGCCATAGGGTCCCCAAAAGAAGTCTGGAAGGTGACTTTTTTTGTCAGAGGTAAAGACATCATATGCAGGATCTTTCCCTGAATCCTTGAGGTCTCCTGGCGCCTTAGGGTTTCCATGAAGAAGTCTGAAAGATTTTTTTTTTTTTTTTTTGTCAGGGGTAACGACCCCTATTCAGGGTCTTTCCCTGAATACCCTAAGGTCTCCCGGTGCCTTAGGGTCTCGAGATGACGTCTAGGGGACCCCTTGCCATGCTCTATGATGTCACATTTGCCCTCTGTGCTTGGGCAGCCAAAGCAATAATAAATTAATTAAATGAAATAGAAAATAAAAGAAGAAGAACACCGCTGGAGAAAGTAATTAGAAATCTATATTATTTTGAGGGAAATGGGCACTAAGAAGTAAGAATAAAAGTTAAATTCAAATGAAAAACCATCTCGAAATTATATGAAATAAATATGAAACGAGTGAACAATTAATGAATAAGTTATGACGTGAGAGTTTGCCAAAACTCTCACCTTTGCCCAACGTGTCAAATCAAGAGGCTATCAAGAAGATCCATTAGGAATCGTTCCAGAACCTTTTTACAGACGACGCGGTAACAAAACCGAACATTCTGGATGACACAATCATGAAATAGAAAATATAAAAACAAGACACGCTATTAGGAGGACAAGAGTATAAATTTTGCAAGAATGGACAACGCAAATAGAGATTTGTTCTTTTCTTTTCTTTTCAAAAACACTGACATTAGGAAACGGCGTGGTAGAAAAATAATGCAAACATCATAATTTGAAGGGAAGAATTAAGAAAGAATAATTGAAATAGTATGAAAACTTGAAGGAAACTGTCTTAACGAATGCTGGAAAAATCAAATAAGAAAGATGAAAAATAAACAGAGCGTTATGACGTCATGTCGACTGGCTTTGTAAATGTGATGAAGACGTTGAAGTGAGAGACACAGAAGAAAGAAATAATTCACGAGAAACCCAGGCAACAAAAGCAAAACCCATTACGTGGATTAATAAAGAAGAAATTCTATTTTAAGATGAGATCTAAGAAACAAAAGCTACAGTTAAAGATATAACGAGAGAAAGGTTGAAAGTGTAGCCGGGTGCCAGGAAATTACTTCGGTCAAGCGTCAGAATTTTTTTTTTCTCTTAAATGGTTTCGTAACTCAAATATTTTTTTATTATCTTACGTTTACGTTCTTGCTCGTAGTATTATCTTCTACCTCAAGTCATTGTTTTTCTTTTTATTACCAAGGTGTTTATTCTATTATTATTTATACTATATGTATTGCAAATTTATTTTCACTACTGTATATGTATATATCATTGTATCAATATAAGGGATTGTATCGTTCTACTTTCATTACTGCTACTTCTACTACTTGTACTACTACTACTACTACTACTACTACTACTACTACTACTACTACTACTGCTACTATTACTACTACTGCCACTACTACTGCCACTACTACTACTACTACTACTACTGCTACTATTACTACTACTATGAATAATAAAGGTTGTTGTTAGCAAATATTGATAATTCATTTGTTTGTGAATTTCTTTGTTCTTTTGTTCTGATTCCAAATTTACTATGGGTAAGAATGTAGTATTGTTAAATGACGTGACAACCTTTGCCCGGGTTGTATCGACATCCAAAGAAAATTAAACCAACCTAATACTCGTCATAGGACAAAAACACACAAAAAACAGAAAATAGATAAAAATTGTAAAATTAAATTAGACGAACGAAAGGAATGAAAAACGAAGATTTTTTTTTATCGAAGTTTGTAATCCACTTTAAGATCTCCACCTCGGTATAAATCGATTTTTTTTTATCTCAATGTAAATCGAAAAATCTATATAATTTTATATATATATATATATATATATATATATATATATATATATATATATAACATATTCTAAACAGAAATGTAGTACCACATTTGGAAATGACACACAGGAACCCACAGTCTGTAGGCTTCTTTCTCCGATTGTGGGTTCCTGTGTGTCATATATACATATACTTATAAAATTCAGATAATCTTGTTTGTTATCTTGCTTGCTTGTAACCGTCACCCAGCCAATCAAAAGAAGAGATATGAAGTCACGATTGAAGAACAGCCAATCAGAAGAAGAGATATGACGTCACGACTGAGGAACAGCCAATCAGAAGAAGAGATATGACGTCACGACTGAGGACCAGCCAAGCAGAAGAAAAGATTAGAAGAAGAGATATGACGTCACGACTGAGGACCACCCAAGAAGAAGAAAAGATCAGAAGAAGAAATATGACGTCACGACTGAGGACCAGCCAATCAGAAGAAGAGACACGGCGTCACGACATCATATGATGCTTAGTGTTCCAAGCAACGACGACATGACGTCACAATCTTCTGCATTTCACTTCTTATAACAACGTATCATTTAGAATTTTATTTGACTCAACATACATATATATATATATATATATATATATATATATACTGTATATATATATATATACATACCTACTTATAGAATTTTCATATTCAGTATTTAAAAGTATAGCCAACTCCTGAGTTAGCATCTATGAGGCATAAGGAGTTTATTGAAATATAACGAACCGTATAAATCATATGATGCGTAGTGTTCCAAGCAACGACGACATGACGTCACAATCTTCTGCATTTCACTTCTTAAAACTAATCCAGTCACTGCCTTCGTCTACTGAATAGAGCATTGTCTTGATAAAGATTTTATTGACCATTTTATTAACAACGTATCATCTAAAAAAAATTATTTGACCCAACGGGTCACGGGTGGTCTAGTATATGTATATATGTATATATATATATATATATATATATATATATATATATATATATATTTATAGTGTGTGTGTGTGTATGTGCGTGTGTGTGTGTGTGTGTATATGTGTGTGTGTGTGTGTGTGTGTCTGTCTGTCTGTGTGTGTGTCTGTGTCTGTCTGTGTGTCTGCGTCTGTGTGTATTTACCTAGTTGTACCTACTTGTATTATACGGGTAACCCGTCTTTGTATCTTGCAATATCTAGTTCGTGTGTTTGTGTATGTCTGTGTGTTTGTGTATTCACTTGGTCTTTTGGTCTTTGGATCACGTGTTGGACTCGTGATCGACAGCTATTTCCCTCCTGGAAGAGAGCTCAGAGCTCGTAGGTCCGATCTATGGGTAATGCTATGACCTTGCACACACACACACCCCCAACTCCCCGCCCACGAGAGTTGGAGTAACCCCCTCAGCGCTGCGATACTGATATTATTTCAGCCCCGGGCGAGAGTCGAACCCGGACCTCCGTAGTGGCAGGCCAGAGCTCTAACCACAGCGCCATGAGAGGTGTGTGCATGTCTGTGTGTGTATGTATGTACATATAGATTATTTCAGGCACAAACAGAGGTTTTCATAAGATTGATGTTGCCAAGTTTTGGGGCAGATTCGTCACAATTCGCTGACTGGCAGGCATTGTCGACCTTGCCTGATGATACATGTCGTCATGCAACCCAAAGCATCGCTTCCACCCCCTCTTCCTCTTCCTCTTCCTCCTCCTCCTTCCTTCTCTTCCTCCTCGTCTTCCTCCTCCTCAGTCCTCTTTCTCCTCCACCTCCTCCTCCTCCCCCTCAGTCCTCCTTCTCCTCCACCTCCTCCTCCTCCTCCTCCTCCTCCTCAGTCCTCCTTCTCCTCCACCTCCTCCTCCTCCTCATCATCAGTCCTCCTCCTCCTCTTCCCTCCTTCTTTCAGTCCTCCTTCTCTCTTCCCTCCTTTCAGTCATCCTCCTCTTTTTTTTGCTCCTCCTCCTCCCTCCTCCTCTCAGTCCTCCTCCTACTTTTCTTCCTCCTTCTCCTCTTTGTCCTCCTCCTTCTCCTCCTCTTCAGTCCTCCTTCTCCTCCTTCCTCCTCCTCATTTTCTTACATTTCCTTCTCTTCCTCCTCATCAACTTCGTTCTCATTCTCCTCATAATCTTATTTCTCCTTGTCTTCTTCCTCTTTATCCGTCTCCTTATCTTCCTCTTCTTCCTCCTCCTCCTCCTCCTCATCATCATCATCCCCTCCTCCTCCTCCTCATCATCATCATCATCCTCTTCCTCCTCATCCTCCTCTTCCTCCAATTTTTTCTTCTTCTCTTTCACCCCCTCATCCTCATCCTCTCCTTCTCCTCCTCTTCCTCATCAAGTTGTTTAAAATAGAATACAATTTTACATTATCTAGAACATAACGCTGGATAATTACCGTGAGATCTACTTACCTTCCTCCTCCTCCTCCTCCTCCTCCTCCTCCTCCTCCTCCTCCTCCTCTTCCTCCTCAGATGTGTTAAAATTAAGCGGAAGTTTACATTATCTAGAGCATAATGCGGGATAACAACAGGGCCTACTACTCTTCCTGATACTCCGCCTCCTCTTCCTTCTCCACTTCCTGTTCCACTTCCTCCTCCTCTTCCTCCTCTCCTCCCCCTCCTTCTCCTTCTCTTCGTCCTCGTCCTCCTCCTCTTCCTCCTTCCCCTTCTTCACCTCCTCTTCATCCTCCTCCTCCTCCTCCTCTTCGACCTCCTCCTCTTCCTCCTCTTCCTCCTCCTCCTCCTCTTCTTCCTCCTCTTCCTCCTTCCCCCTTCTCCTCGACCTCCTCCTCCTTCCCCCTTCTCCTCCACCTCCTCCTCCTTCTCCTCCTCCTCCTCCTCTTCGTCCTCCTCTTCGTCCTCGTCCTCCTTCTCTTGTTCCTTCCCCTTTTCCTTCACCTCCTCTTCATTCTCCTCCTCCTCCTCCTCCTCTTCGTCCTCCTCTTCCTCCTTCCCCCTTCTCCTCCTCTTCCTCCTCCTCCTCCTCCTTCCCCTTCTCCTCCTCCTCTTCCTCTTCCTCCTCCTTTTCCTCCTCCTCCTCCTCCTCCTCCGTGAGATGTATACACTGATACCTTCACACATCTCATCCCACCCCTGGGAGCCAAGTGATTTCTTTTTACGTGAATTCATTTCCTATCCACAAGGTCAAAACAGAAGCGCTCTTCTTCGTCTATTTACACTTTTTACACATGAAAGTATGTGGAGACCTTGTTTATCATTACCATTAACTATTATTATCACCATAACCATTTATCACAGTCTGGGTAAGGAAACCAGGGCTTCATGTGTTCTTTTGGTGACGTCATCATAACATAAGATGCCTTCTTGCTAGAGAGAGAGAAGTGCAAGTATGTCGAGAAGTGCAAGCGTGGTGCATGTTATTGTTTATCATTATCTTTATTATCATTTAAAGGAAACCAGGGTTTTGACAGTTATTTTGGTGATATCATCATAATATACGATGCCATCTTGCTAGAGAGAAGTGCAACTGTGTCGAGGAGTGTAAGTGTAATGTTCTAGTGCAGTCACGGGCAAAAATTCTATTCAACATCAGTACGATTTTTGGTCGAATGCATATATTCTTTATGTAGTATTTACCTTCCCGTTAGGTATTTCTTTAATTTAATTTTACTTTTATTATTATTATTATTAGTAGTAGTAGTAGTAGTAGTAGTAATAGTAGTAGTAGTAGTAGTAGTACTTTATTAATATCTTATTATCATTATTATCATTATTAATATTATTAATATTATTATTATTATTATTATTATTATTATTATTATTATTATTTTATTATTAAAATTATTATTATTATCCATAATTATCATTAAATAAGTAAAAAAAAAAATTCAGACAACGAACTTGAATTTTGTATCGTGAAGAAGTCTGGGTGGGTTAGAACACTGTACATGGACGCAGAGGACCAATTAGACACTTCTGGAACAAGGATCTCGCTCAGCCTTATATCAAATTATTTTATTAAATATTGATAAATCCAGAAATTGGTAGAAGGTTATCTTAATTGGAGGTCTTCAATTAATCTCTTGCTGACACCAATGACCTTTCGGGAGTAATGAATTGGTTAGCCCTAACTTCTGACAATTAAATGAAATATTGAAGAAACTCTGAACCAGGAAGAAGTAGAAATGATCTAGTTTAAGATCAAATCTGTCAAACCTATTTCGATCTAAAGTTCTAACCTCGGTCTAAGTTTTGATCTGATTTTGATTTTGAATATTTGTGTTTCGGTAATAAATCTTATTCGGATCCAGGGGCGTGTTTGATCCTTATAAAGACAAATCCGCTAAAGGATCTCGTCTTTCTCGGTCCTAATTCGATGAGGGAAGGAAGGAAGCGGAGGGGGAGGGGGGAGGAGAGGGGAAGGGGGGAGGAGGAGAGGGGGGAGTGAGGGGCAGGGGAAGGGAATGGAGAGAAGAGGAAGAGGGAGTGAAGAGGAGAAGAGGAAGAGGGATTGAAGAGAAGAGAGAGGGGGAGGAGGAGGGGGGGAAGGGAATGGAGAGGAGAAGAGGGAGGGGGAGACGGAGGAGAGGGAGAGGAGAGGGGATGTGGTGAGGGGGAAGGGAATAGAGAGGAGAAGGGTGAAGGGGAGGCAAAGGAGGGGAAGGCGGAGGAGGAGGAGAGGGAGAAGGAGAGGGATGGGGGAAAGGGGATGGAGAGGAGAAGGAGGAGGGGAGGAGAAGAGTGAGGGGAGAGGGAATAGGAGAGGAGAAGAAGGAGGGTGAGGGGAGAGGGGATGGGAGAGGAGAGGAGAAGAGTTAGAGGGAGAGGGGAAGATGGAATAGGAGAGGAGAAGAGTGAGGGTAGAGGGAATATGAGAAGCGAAGATGGAGTGGGAGGGGAGAGGGAATAGGAGAGGGTAAGAGTGAGGGGAGAGGGGGAGAGTGAAGGGAGAGGGGATAGGAGAGGAGAAGAGTGAGGGGAGAGGGGGATAGAAGCCTTCTAACTGGCTGGCTGTGAAATTCTCGTTTCCTGGAATTTGCCAAGTGTCATGGAATCTCCCCGAAGAAGCTTCGTCCTTTCCATCATGGATCTGGAACCAGAGGTTCTTCGTCCGATGTCTCTTCTGCATCCCTTGTGACCTTTCCCCGTCACGTCACGAGGTCATTATCTCCTGGGAGGTCAACTACCAACAGTTCCAGTAGAGTATAAGGACTATGCATGGAAGGCGCTGACTACCTGCGGCCGAAGCCGTCACCATTGCCCTATTAGGCGCTCTCGGGACTCTTAGGGTAGGTAGTTAACAGTTACTGCTGGGAATCGGACAGGCGTGCGGGACTCGAACCCAGAATTAAGCGAATGTGAGAACGAGGATCCCATGCCTGGAGGTGGCGGGTAACTACGGCCGAAGTAGTCATCATTGCCCTATTATACGCTTTAGGGGACTATCAGGGGGCAGGTCACGAACAGTCACTGCTGGGAATCGGAGAGGAGTGCGGGATTCGAACCTAGAACAAAGCGAATGCGAGACCTGCACGCTTCCGATTACGCCACCAGTTCTCGATGTAAGGATAGCCTTTATTATTGATTGTACAACGTTTCTAACGTCGGAGATTGTTCAAGTATAGAGAAAGGCCCGAAGAGCAAAACGTTGTATAATGAATAATAAAGTCTTCGTCTTTATATGGTGCCTGTTCTTCTAGAGGGTCTTTCTGTCAACGCCCAATGAATATATATATGTGTGTGTGTGTGTGTGTGTGTGTGTGTGTGTGTGTGTGTATGTGTGTGTGTGTGTATATATATATATATATATATTTTTTTTTTTTAACCTTTGGTGAAGAACTCTCGACGAGAATAAGATATTTAATCTAGAAGTCGAAGATGAATAGGGTAAAAGTATTTTTCTTAACTAAGATCTACTGGCACTTAGAGATTTAGGACCAGAATGAACGAAGAGTAGTGAAAAAAAGAACTAAGTTTTCTGAATATGGTTTACTGTTCTCATAATGATAACCATAATGTTTGCCCACGTGTCGTCTCGAGATGGCTGGCTAAAAAAAAAAAAAAAAAAAAAAAAGTCTTTAGGTTCAAGAGCTCTTTAATTTTGTTGTTGTCTTTTGACTCGCTTCAAAGAGCCGAGTAAGGTCGGACAGAACGCGAAATTAAAAATCTTCGCAATTGTGAGGCGTCCACAGTTTACTGGTTCCCTAACGAGAAGTGAGTTTTATTCTTTCGCGTCGTCACCTTGGACTGTGTTGTGGAACTTTTTTCCAACAATGTCCAATATTCATTTAATTAATTCATTTCCTTATTCATTTATTCATTTCTTTATTCATTTATTTTGTTTCTTTTATAAACACTATACTCAGCTGAGGAGAAGAATCTACCAAGAGGTTTGCAAATAATGTCATAATTTTGAACTAATTAATCTATGAAATTTACTAAACTAGTCTCAGATATCTAGAACTAGTAAGACGCTACACTACCTAGTATCTGGTACTAATTAGAGGACCCTAATTACTTAGGGGCTTCTAGTTATTAGACACTTCATACTAGATCAAGAAACTATGATATCAAACATAAGCTGGAGAATGAAAGAGGACTCTTTCGGTCAATTTTTAATTTGTGTGTGTGTGTGTGTGTGTGTGTGTGTGTGTGTGTGTGTGTGTGTGTGTGTGTGTGTGTGTGCGATTCACCACGGTTTTTGATCATGTGTTGCACACGTGATCGACAGTTATTAACCTCCTGGATGAGAGCTCAGAGCTCTTATGTGTGTGTGTGTGTGTGAGAGAGAGAGAGAGAGAGATTCACCATGGCCTTGGATCACGTGTTGGACTCGCGGTCGACAGTTATTAACCTCCCCGATGAGAGCTCAGAGTTCGTATGTGTGTGTGTGTGTGTGTGTGTGTGTGTGTGTGTGTGTGTGTGTGTGTGTGTGTGTGTGTGTGTCAATGTGGGTGAGAATATACGAGTGAGAGGACATGGGTGAGTGTGTGGATGTGGAATAGTCTTTAGGTGATGTACTCGCTTCACATTCACCCACATAACCACATAACCTAAGTCCGCGTACATCCAAACCTAATGTACATTAGTACATTTGTCCATTACAGAAGATAATATCGTTATAAAAGGAGAAGTACATTATGTGTGACCGTAATCCAATTTTTTTTTTTTTTTTTTTTTTTTTTTTTTTTTTTTTTTGTACACGGAGTGTCTGCAGATGCAGCAGATGAGGTTCTGTAAGTTTGTATAAATCATCTTTAGGAAATGAAACGAACCTATCAAGATAAACCATTCCTCCAAATTTCTCTTTACTCTCAAAGTTTGTCCTCGCCTGGGCACTGGTGACGTCATCGGAAGTGTCCGCCGTCTCGCATTCGCTTAGTTATGGGTTCGAATCCCGCACTCCTCTCCGATTCCCAGCTGTGACTGTTTGTTGCCTGCCCCCCCCCCCCACAACAGTCCCCCAAAGCGCATAATAGGGTTTATGCTGCAGCTGCTCAGCGTCTCCTGGCGTAGGTTTTTTGCCTTGTCATCCTACAAGGATATGGGAATCCTCACTTATATATATATATATATATATATATATATATATATATATATATATATATATACATATATATATATATATATATGTATATACATATACATATGCATATAGAAAATAACCACAGGAAAAGAGAAACTTGTAGACAGTAAGTACTTTCGTATATTACATCTTCAGACTGAGTCTGAAGATGTAATACACGAAAGTACGTACTGTCTACAAGTTTCTCTTCTGCGGTTATTTTGCATTTTTGTATCACGGTTATGTGATCGCTTACATATATATATATATGCTAATAAGAACACGGGTACGTGTGTTCACTTATGCAAAGTAGAGCACTTGGAAAAAGAAACCAACGAAGCAGAACGCTTTCGTATATTACATCTTCAGTGCAAAAAGTGATACTTTTTGCACTGAAGATGTAATATACGAAAGCGCTCTGCTTCGTTAGTTTCTTTTTCCAAGTGGTCTACTTTGCATATATATATGTGTGTGTGTGTGTGTGTGTGTGTGTGTGTGTGTGTGTGTGTGTGTGTGTGTGTGTGTGTGTGTGTGTGTGTGTGTGTGTGTGTGTGTATGTATGCTTATATGTATTTAATAACACATGAACAAAATTATATTCTATACAGGCTATAAAGACTACTTAAGATTTCTACGACTTTAAGACGAACTTTATAGGTTCCATTCATAAAACACGGGAGCTCCGGGCAAGAAGGGAATATCAACAATTCTAGATTTCTACCTCTCTTTGTTGAAGCCAATAAGGACCTTATTGCAGAAACTTCAAAGAAATTCCCTTCAAAAGAAACTCGATGAGTCCCTCCTGTTCTAAAAGACCAAAGGATCATTCTCTTCTTCGATTTCTTCTTTGCGTTGGTCCTCTTTCGTACTTTTTTTTTTTCGAAAATAAGTTAAGAAATAAAATTCAACACTTTTGTATTTAGACATTTGTGTATGGGTTTGTGTGTGCTTGTGTGATTCACCGTGGTCTTGGATCACGTGTTGGACTCGTGACCGACAGCTATCACCCTCCCGGAAAGAGAGCTCAGAGATCATATATGACCGATCTATGGGTAATGCTGTGACCTTACACGCACACACCCACACCCAACTCCCTGCCCACGAGAGTTGGAATAACGACTCGCAGTGCAGCGATACTGAAATTATTTCAGCTCTGAGTGGGATCTGAACTCGAACCGCCGTAGTGGCGGCCGGGAACTGTACCACTGCGCCACGACTCGTTTCTCTGTGTGTTTGTGTGTGTGCGTGCGTGTGTGTGTGTGTGTGTGTGTACTTCATTATGATATGTATCTACTTAATTACAATTTACTCGAAACGTACTACAGTGTATATAATTTGCAGTTGCCGACAAGTGAAGACATAGGCCTTACTACCAAAATATCGTGTTAATGAATGTTTCGTCATTGTATAGTTTTCCTTTTTAACAACAAATTTACTATACTCGTAGAGCACCGTCTCTGTTTCCATCCTTCCCTTTTTTTTTTTTTTTTTTTTTTTTTTTTTTTTTTTTTTTACTGTTTCCTCTTTCGTTATTCTAGGAGTTCATGAGTTTGATGTCACTTCTCTTCCTTTCTTCTCATTACGGGATATCTATTTGTTGGTTATGTCCTTATATGGTCTGTCTGCTTGGATATATACTGTCAAGGTCGCCATCATTTTTATTCCCTGAATTATATTCATATACTTTCGTATGGTTATTGTGCTACTGGTTCATATTCCAGTCTTGGATCAGATTTGTTTTAGTAATCATTATTATTATCATTATTATTATTTTTATTTTTATTATTATTTTTATTATTATTATTATTATCATTATTATTATCATTATTTTTATTAATATAATTATTATTACTATTAGTAGTACTTTTACTATCATCATCATCATCATCATCATCATCATCATCATCATCATCATCATCATCATCATCATCATCATCATCATCATCATCATCATCATCATCATCATCATTCCTTCCATGAAATAAAACAATTTTCTTTTGCTTGTCTAAAGTTTGTGCCCTAGCACAAACATTATATGTATGTGTGTGTGTGTGTGTGAGTGAGTGTGTGTGTGATGGGTGCATATACATATGTTTTCATATGATCTACAGAAACATTACCGGCATACAAAAATAGTGACACAAAATCCCGAATCACTTACGCTGTTCTAACATTTGCTTTTTCCTTCTCAAACAAATTCAGAAATAAGAAAAATTCACGCCAAAGAGTTGGAAACATATATTTTTTCTTTTTGTGTAAATTGAACCTAAGAATATATACTCATAAATCGCAATGGCCCAAAGTTTTTGAATAATTTTGGAATTTTACGCTGTATATCTTCGTCATCCCGACAACAAACTAAAAGAATGTCTTCGGTTGTGACGTCATGTCGCCAGACACTTGGAAAAGCGGTTTCATTGTCTCTCAAGTTCCTGAATTCATCATCGTTTTCATTTTTTTATTTTCAGATACTTCTCAAGAATCTGCGTTTCTTATGTATATGAGTTCATAGACTCTGTACCTTATTTTTGTCATTTATTTGTTATTTGGGTTTAAAAGAACCCGTTTATGATATAAACTGGTAAGCAACTTTTTTGCGGAGATATATACCAATAGCAAACGAGTATTCATTTACATGTGTGTGTGTGTGTGTGTGTGTGTGTGTGTGTGTGTGTGTGTGTGTGTGTGTGTGTGTAAGTGTGCGTTTGTGTGTGTGTGTGTGTGTGAGAGAGAGAGAGAGAGAGAGAGACGCTATATCCCAAAAATTAGTCATCATATTTCCTGATGCTGATAATTCCTTTCCTAAGCCACACTATGCTACTGAAGTACAAAGAAATCAAAAGCAATATTTCATAAGGATGCAAATAAAAAGAGGGAGAAAAAGAGAGAGAGAGAAATAGAGAGAAGAAAGGGTCAGTAAAAAAATGGCGTGGAAGAGAGCAAGCAAGGAAATTAAGATAAAAAATCAAGTTGTCTTAAGGAAAGAAGATATTTTCGGGCAAGGCTGGAGGGAGTGGAGGGGGAGGGGGAGGTTGGTGCTACACGATTGGCTGAGCTTAGACAGAAGACTGAAACCCGGGGAGATACTAAAAAATATTAGAAATAAGAAACAAAAAGAGAGAGAGAAAGAGGGAGAGAGAGAGAGAGAGAACAGAAACCTTTCAGGAAGTAGATCAGCGCCGATGGCTCTTTTGTTGATGGCATAGCTTTAAAAGTATATGTGGTAATAGATGAATAGATGAATAATTGAAACATTTATGGGCGTTGCCTGTTACGTAGTTGTCTGTTTTTTCTTTCTCGTGACTATAGAATACAGCAAAAGTATTGAAATGGATAACACTATATTGCGAGAACTGCAGGAACTCGAAAACAACTCGAGAAGTATGCAAGGACTCGAGGCCAACCAGAAGAGTCTACAAGAACTCGAGGCCCACCCGAAGAGTCTGTGAGAATTCGAGGCCAACCCGAAGAGTCTGTGAGAATTCGAGGCCAACCCGAAGAGTTTGCGAGAACTCGAGGCCAACTATAAGAGTCTGCAAGAACTCGAGGGTCGAGGCAAAGGTGAAGAGTCTGCAAGAACTTGAAGCTAACCAGAAGAGTCTGCAATAGCTCACGGCCAACCAGAAGAGTCTGCAAGAAATTGAGGCCAACCAAATGAGTTTGCGAGAACTCGAGGCCAACTAGAAGTCTGCAAGAACTCGAGGGCCAAAGACAAGCTGAAAAGTCTGCAAGAACTTGGGGTTAACCATAAGAGTCTGTAAGGACTCAAGGTCAACCAGAAGAGTGTACAAGAAATCGAAGCCAAGCCGAAGAGTCTGCGAGAACTCAAGGCCAATTATAAGAATCTTCAAAAACTCGAGGGCCGAGGCTAATGTGAAGAGTCTGCAAGAACTTGAGGTTAACCAAAAGAATCTGCAAGAACTCAAGGCCAACCAGAAGAGTTTGTAAGAACTCGAGGCTATCCCGAAGAGTTTGCGAGAACTCGAGGCCAACCATAAGAGTCTGCAAGAACTCGATGGCCGAGGCCAAGATGAAGAGTCTGCAAGAACTTGAGGTTAACCAGAAGAGTCTGCAAGAATTCAAGGCCAACCACAAGAGTCTGTAAGAACTCGAGGCTAACCCAAAGAGTTTGCGAGAACTCGAGGCCAACTAGAAGATTCTGCAAGAACTCGAGGGCCGAGGCCAAGGTGAAGAATCTGCAAGAACTTGAGGTTAACCAGAAGAGTCTGCAAAAGCTCAAGGCCAACCAGAAGAGTATGCAAGAACTTGAGGCCAACCCAATGAGTTTGCGAGAACTCGAGGCCAACAATAAGAGTCTGCAAGAACTCGATGCTGAGGACAAGCCGAAGAGTCTGCAAGAACTTGGGGTTAACCAGAAGAGTCTGCAAGGACTCGAGGCCAATCCGAAGAGTGTACAAGAACTCAAGGCCAACCCGAAGAGTCTGCGAGAACTCGAGGCCAGTTATAAGAGTCTTCAAAAACTCGAGGGCCAAGGCTAAGGTGAGTCTGCAAGAACTTGAGGTTAACCAGAAGAGTCTGAAAAAATCGAGACCAATATAATATAATTATATATAAAATGTATAATATATATATATATATATATATATATATACATATTTGTGTGTGTGTGTGTGTGTGTGTGTGTGTGTGTGTGTGTGTGTGTGTGTGTGTGTGTGAGTGTGTGTACGATATACAATATTATATATTTTCTGATTTTTTTCTTTCACAAACCCAATGTAGACAATATACTGGACTTCGCATTTACATGCTTTCATTATTACTGTCATACCGTTAGTTTGTAATTTTCTGGTTATAATGAATCTTACTTTTCCACCATTTCCTCGCTTTTCTTCATATCAGTACTCGAATTTTGACCAGATCTTTAATCCAACATTGAATATAGTTTTAAATATTCAGCAAAATCCCACAATGGGTAAAATGAAGAGATTGTAGTATACATTCATGAATGAAAGATGAACATTAAATTAGCTGAATTTTCTGAAGTCAAGACAGCCAATTAAGTCTAAGTGATTTGGTTTATAATGAAGGAGGGTGATGGAGGGTGGTAGAGGGGGAGATAGAGTCAGAGGGTTTTGGAGCTAATATGATACGTTTGCTCCACTTAGATAACTAACGTAGATAATACAGTAGGCCTATCTTGTACTAGTCTTGAGGACAAGTGAACCTACTTTGTACTAGTGATAACAGCTAGTAGGGCTATCTTGTAGTAGAGATAACAACGAGTAGGGCTATCTTGTACTAGTGATAAGAATTAGTAGGGCTATCTTATTCTAGTGATGAGTACTATTTAGCCTACCTTGTATTAGTGTTGAAAACAATTGAGCCTACTGTGTACTAGTGATAACAGTTAGTAGGGCTATCTTCTACTAGTGATAAGAACTAGTAGGGTTATCTTATCCTAGTGATGAGCACTGTTTAGCCTACCTTGTACTTGTGGAGTGATGATAGGTCTGCCTTGTACTAGTGTGAGAACTAGTGGAGCTATCTTGTACTAGTGATGAGAGCTATTTGGACTAGGTTGTACTAGTAATGAGAACTAGTAGGTCTAGATTGTACTAGTAATGAGTAAAAATATGCACACATTGTACTTGTGATGAAAGCTAGTAGGCCTATTGTGTGCAAGTGGTGAGTGTTGGTAGGCTATCTTGTACTAGTAGGGAGAGCTAGAGGTCCTACCTTGTACTATTCATGAGAGCTAGTGGGCCTACCTTCTACTATTCGTGAGAGCTAGCCTACCTTATACTATTGATCAGAGCTGGGCGCGTTCCTCTATGTGTTCCTCGGAGCGTTCCGCTTTAGTTTGGCCGCGGTTAGCGCTCCCAAACTATTAAAGCAATATAGGTGCCGGTATAGTATGTGGCCTACCTTTTGGATGTGGCCTACGAATTTTTTTTTCTTTGGTATAATAGTATGTGGCCTACCGGACTTTTATTTCGGTATGAACCTGTCTCTTAAGCTTTGATAGTTTAGGAGCGCTAACCGCGGCCAAACTAAAGCGGAACGCACCGAAGAACGCGCCCAGTTCTGCTATTGATAAGATCTAGTAGGCCTAGTTTGCACTAATGATGACTAGCAGACGTAAGTGAGCTTACACCTTATTGAACTTTTCTTTGTGTTAAATTTAATCGTCTTGGAGGGTCCCCCACTTTCCCCACCCCCCGGGGGAATAAAATCACCTGGCGACAGCCAAAAGAAAATTCACGGAGAAAAAGAAAATATTGAAATTATGTGACACTGCGACGCTACAGTATCCTGCCTGATTTTTTTTTTTTTTTCTTGTCCATAATTTCGAAAATCTTCGTCCTGAAAGTGTAGTCGCAGAATGTATCATGAACGAATTATTTTGGAAATGTAGGTATGGCTTCATTGAGTGAGTTTATAATCTTCTTCTTCTTCTTCTTCTTCTTCTTCTTCTTCTTCTTCTTCTTCTTCTTCTTCTTCTTCTTCTTCTTCTTCTTCTTCTTCTTCTTGAAGAAATGCTGATACACGTTGAAATATCAATTTGACAACATTCGGAATCATATAGTATATAAAAAATCATATTTTGTAGAAACAATCGAAATCTGAAAATGTAGCATGGGTGATGATGATGGTGATGGTGATGGTACGAGTACGTTGTTATTCTGTGAATTTGATGAAAAGTCAACAATTTGGTTGAATACGCGAGATCGTTTTGTTGGCGATTTCATGCATAGAAGCGGGTTGACGAAATACAACGAAGATCTCTACTTAGAGACACTGAATCACAGTCAAGATGTCGTTTATACCTGCGATGGAAAAGACATCACCGAACACAGTTTACTTCCGTCAAAAGGTGGAGAAAAGACTCACGGTCTTCTAAGAAAGTAAAAAAGATACAAAAGGGAGGAATCGTCGAAGACAGTTAACAGAATGTTAAGTTACTGAACGATGAGGAGCTGGCTGTCGAAGGCCGTTAATGTCGAAGCCGAGCACCCCGGTGAAGCCAGGGTTTCGTCTATATAAAAGTTATTTTTGAAAACAATGGAACACTTTTAAGTTATCACTCTCCTTGACAGCATTCGAAATCTATTGAAAAGAAGATGATATCCCAAAAACTAAACAAAATTCTTTAAGAAAATATATACTTCAGTGAAACTTCAACTAAAATTCCCGAAGGAAGGGTTATGCAAAGAAAAATCTCTACAAGGACCTGAAAGAGAATAAGAAAGAAGTCTTGGCGAGTTTCAGTATGACAAGAACAAAGGATGGAGCCTGCGAGAACTCAAGCCCAACCAGAAGAGTCTGCAAGATCTCAAAGCTAACCCGAAGAGTCTGCAAGATCTTAAAGCCAACCCGAAGAGTCTGCAAGAACTCAAACCCAACCAGAAGAGTCTGCAAGATCTCAAGGCCAACTCAAAGAGCCTGCAAGAACTCAAAGCTAACTAGAAGAGTTTGCAAGAATTCGAGGTGCCAAGGCCAAGCTGAAGAGTCTGCAAGAACTTGAGGCTAACCAGAAGAATCTGCCAGAACTCAAAACCAACCAGAGGAGTCTGAAAAAAAAATGGAGGTCAACCAAAAGAGTCCCCAAGAACTTGAGGCCAATCCGAAGAGTCTGTAAGAACTTGAGGCCAACCCGAAGAATCTGCAAGAACTGTAGACCTACTCAGAGAAATTACAAGAACTCGAGGCCAACTCGAGAAGCCTGGAAGAACTGGAGGCCAACCAGAAGAGTCTGCAAGAACTCGAAACCACCTCGAAGAGTCTGCAAGAAACCGAAGAGGAACTGACGCTCGTAAGGAATCTGACATGGAGGGATGGAGGTCGTAGTGGAGAGATGGAGGGGGACTGAATAAGAATGCGGAGGGAGATGGAGGAGAGTGGTTAGGTGGAGGTAAGAAGAGGAGATGAGATATCGAGAGGATGAATTAAGAATGAAGATGAGTTGAGTGACTGAGGAGGTAATTTATTTAATTTTATTCTGTTTTATATCTATTCTAATCTTATTCTATTCTCATTTTATTACTATGTTGTTTTATTCTATTTTATTTTGTTTTCTGTTTTATTTCATTATTCTATTTTGTTTGATTTCGCTTTAGTATATCTTATTTTATCCCATTTTATTTCATCTTATTCTAAAATTAGTATATTCAAAATTTCCGTTCTGCTACCTTTGGCTTTTTGTGGTTTCGATTTGGCTGAATAAGAATACTTAGCGACAGAAAGAAAAATATTTGAAAATATTTACTCTGCATACATGAAGACCCAACAATTTCTTATAATTAAATATAAACTATTACAAATATAAATGTCAAATATATAAATATTTAGATATGAATTAAGAAGAAAAAGGATAGCTATGGAAAATAATGAAGCTTTGAATTATATAGTTTGAAATTCTGCATAAGAATGAGAAGTCGAAAAATGTAAATAAGAAAAAAAGGTAAGAATTTTTAAAGGCAAACAAGTTTGTTGGATGATTAAATTGCATTTCAAAAAATCTAAAGCAAAATGAAAGCTACAAAAGTAGCAAAAATATTTCGCAAACGAAAGCAACAGAATTAGCGAGATTTATTTTCATATACAAACGAGGCAGTTCCATATTTCCAACTTCACAATTTTGCAAATTAAACGAGTCAAAATGGCACAAAACGAAAGCAAGTAAAAGTTACAAGAGAATTAAATGCAGAAAACAGAAAAAATATTTTAATTTGGTTCGAGATATTCCTGAACCTGTGTGAATAAGAACACCGTCCTACAGTTACTGCAGACGAAAGAGGAGAAGCCTAAGAAGTCAAGATAAGCCAAAATAGTTAAAAAGAAAAATATCAAAATTTCACGAAGGAACCTAACCCCCACCCTCACATTTCAAAACTGTATCAGACGAGCTTCTCGAAAAAAGATTAATATATATATATATATATATATATATATAAATAAAATCATTATCATCATCATCATCATCATCACCACCACCACCACCACCACCACCACCATCAGCAGCAGCAGCATCCAATCAATCAATCAATCAATCAAAATTACTCTAAGGACCTTATCTTCCACCCTATCCCTTTTTTTTCAAAATTCTGAATCTGTGTATTTCCTTTCAGTCAAAACCAAAAATGTTATTCTTTCAACTAATGGTCAAACCTCAGTATATGGGGGAATCATGAAGGTTCTGAAACCGCTCTGCCTGAAATTATGTGGTCATAAGAGAGAAAATGTGAATCAATGACAGAAGATAATAATAAAAACAAAGATGAATTTTCAAAACTGGGGTGATACAAGGAGAGTACAGAAGTACAAGGGGAGAGAGGAGAAAGAAGAGGAAGAGGGGAGGTGGAAGAGTAGGAGGAGGAGGAAGAGGGAAAGAAGGAGGAGGGTAAGAATAAAAAGGATGAGGAGGAAGAGGAGAAGGGTGAGGAAGAGGAGGAGGAGTAGAAAGACAAAAAGGAAAAGCTAATGAGGAACATAATATTCCTAAACACAGTGAAATAGAGGAGGACGAGGAAGAGGAAGAGGAGAAATAGGAGGAGGACGATGAAGAGGAGGAGGAGGAGGAGAAAGATGGAATTGAGGAGGATAAATCCAAAAGGAAAAGCTAATATGGAACATAAGAGTCCTAAACACACTGAAATAGAGAAGGAGATGAGGGAGAGGAGGAGGAAGAGGAGGAGGAAGAGGAAATGGAGGGGGATAGATCCAAAAGGAACATAAGAGTCCTGAACACAGTGAAATAGAGGAGTACAAGGGAGAGGAAGAGGAGGAGAAGGAGGAAGAAGAGGAGAAATAGGAGGAGGGCGAGGAAGGTAAGGAGGAGGAGGAGGATAAGCCCTAAAGGAAATGCTGTGTGAACACAATGTAATAAAGATGGAAGACGGGGAAGGGGAGGATGAGGAGGAGGAGGAGAAATAGGAAGAAGAGCGGTAATAGGAGGAGGAGGAGGGGGAGGAAAAGGAGGAAGATAGGTCCAAAAAAAATGATAATGTTTAACATAAGAGGTCTGAATACAGTGAAATAGAAATGGAAGACGAGAAGGAGGAGGAGAAGGAGGAGGAAAATAGAAAGAATAGGGGTAATAGGAGGAGGAAGAGGAATAGGAGGAGGAAGATAGGTCCAAAAGGAAATTCTAATGTTTAACATAAAAGGTCTGAATACAGTGAAATGGAGATGGAAGACGAAGAGGGGGGGGGAGGAGGAAGAGGAAGAGGAGAAGAAGGAAAATGAGGAAGATAGGTCCAAAAAGAAATTCTAATGTTGAACATAAGAGGTCAGAACACAATGGAATAGAGATGAAAGACGAGGAGGAGGAGGAGGAGGAAGAGGAAGAGGAAGACAGAGTAGGGGCTTGGAGAGGTTCAAGTGACTTGTCGAGGGAGAATTATTAAAATGGTTTGAGGTTTGATGGAAACAAGAAAAGAGATTAACTGAATACTTCATAATAACACTGGAGGGCGGTGAGGCGAGGGAGAAAGAGAGGAGAAAGAGAGAATGGTAAATGAGAATGAAGGGGAAAAGAAGAGGCGAGGGAGAAAGAGAGGAGAAAGAGAAAAGAGAAGAGAGAAAAATAAATGAGATTAAGGGGAAATAAAGAGGCGAGGGAGAAAGAGAGAAAAGAGAAGAGAGAAAAATAAATGAGAATAAAGGGAAAATAAAGAGGCGAGAGAGAAAGAAAAGAAAAGAGAGAATAGTAAATGAGAATGAAGGAAAAAATTAATTAAGAAAAATTTAGCCTCCAACCCCTTGGTGTACTTCGTTGTTTTTTTCCTGGCTAGGATAAGGTGATGTCGTTTAACTAAGGAGTGGAACCGGATTAAAGTGGTTTAGGCCATCATGGTTAAGATTTTAAACTCGTCATAGGGTTAAAACTAGAGAGAGAAAGAGAGAGAGAGAGAAAAGAGCAAAAACAAGAATGAAAGGGAAACCGAGACAGAGATAAAAGAGAGCGAGACAGAGATCAAATAGAGCGAGACAGAGAGAAAAAGAGCGAGACAGAGAGGAAGAGTTCCGGATACGTCACTTCGAATGGGTTCTTGTGACGTCACTCTTACGTGCTTCAGTAATCCTGTTCATGGGGACCATGAGAGGAAAGAAGACAAATGAAGAACGAAGAAGAAGAAGAAGAAGAAGAAGAACAACAACAACAACAACAACAACAACAACAACAACAACAACAACAACAACAACAACAACAACAACAACAACAACAACAACAACAACAACAACACCACGAAGGATAAGAAGGAAAAGAAGAAGAAAAACAATGATAATAATAATAAGAAGAAAAACAAGAAGAAGAAACGCATGGAACATGCCCCAAAAAGGAACCAAAAGCGTAATGAATAAAGAAAAAAATTAATAAATAGAAAATTGGCTGGGGCCAAAGTTGGGCTTCTGGTGGTTCCAGGTCAAAGTGGGTGGAGGGGAGAGTAAAAGAAAATTGGGGGAGTTGGGGGGTTGGGGGGAGGCACGAACAGACGAGAATTTGCAGGTTTCATGGAAGAAGAAGAGGAGGAGGAGGAAGTGGAGGAGGAAGAGGAGGAGGAGGAGGAAGAGGAGTGGATAGAGGTGGTGACCGCTGGGAAGAACGAAAAGAAAAGAAGCCAAGTAAGAAGAAGGAGGAGGAGGAGGAGGAGAAGGAGGAAAGAGGAAGAGGAAGGGGTGAAGGAATGGCCGCTGGGAAAAACGATGAAAAAAGAAGCCAAGGAAGAAGAAGGAGGAAGAGGAGGAGAAGAAGAAGAAGGGGAAGTAGGAGGTGGAGGAGATGGAGAAGAAGAAGAAGGAAGAGGAGGAGGAGAAAGAAGAAGAAGAGGAGGAGGAGAAGGAAAGGAGGGTAGTGATGGCAACTGGGAAGAACAACAAGAAAGGAAGCCATAGGAGGAGGAGGAAGAGGAGGCGGAGGATGAGAAAGAGAAGGAATAGATGGAGATGAAGGAGGAGGAGGAGGAGTGACAAGAGGAGGAAGAGGAGGTGCAAGTATGTGAAAAAGAAAGGAAAGAAGAAAATAAAAAGAAAGGAGAGAATAAAAGAAGATCCAGAGACGAAGGAATGTGAATGAGAGAAGGAGGACAGATGGGCGAAACAGAACGAAAAAGGACAAAAAAAAAATAAAATAAAATAAAAAAAAATAAGAATAGAAATAGAGTAAATAAAACTAGAGTAACAGGAAAATAAAAAGAAACAAAAAATAAAAAAAAAATAAGGGGAAGAGTTTGAAGGTAATCGAAAGGTAGAGTAGAAGAGAGAAGAGGAAATGGTTAGATAAATATAAATACAAAAATAGAGGAGGACGGAGAGCAAAAGCTCTAAACCAAAGATCCGGGACCCCCGTTAGAGGCTATAGACTTTCAAAAGTGGGTCCACAGTTCGGAATCTAGTGGCTGTTAGCGGATGCGTAGCGATTAACTTTAGTGATGAAACGGTCTCATGAAGGCTAAGAAACAGCAGTTCATAAGTGTGGAGTATATGACAAAACGCATCGAGAACCACTGACGTAGAGGAAGGAGACGTAGAGGAAGGGAACAAAGAAATAAGACAAAAAATACATAAGGGGCCATTATATATAAATAGATAAATGAATAAGCGAAAAATTAAAAGTAAACAGGAAATGAATGAATAAATAGACAAATAAATTAAACAAAAAATAGATAAATGAATAAATAAATTAATGATAAAAAGTCCTCTGAGATCAAGGTGTGAACATACGACTTCGTAAAGCCTTTGTTGTTGCGTTCAATCTAAGTCCCATTTGAAGGGACGGCACTCAGCCTGTCTGGTGCCAGTTGACATGATGCCAAGAGGTGCCTGGCACTGTTAGGTCAACTAGTGGCGACCCAGAAGGAAATTAAGGGATTCGTCTGAACTCGTGCATGCCGAGTGAATGACTGGTCACAAACGACCCTGCAAGGTCAAGTGCACACACAAACACGCACATGAAGGAAGATGTGTAAAAA
>NC_134800.1:5731111-5736111 GCF_046742065.1 Oratosquilla oratoria | reverse complement strand
TTTTCCTTATCATTCGTCTTCGTCTTTGTCTTTTTCTTTTTTCTTCCTTTTCTTCTTCTTCTTCTCCTTCCTCTTCTTCCTCTTATATTTATTCTTATTCTTGTTTTACTTCTTCTTCTTCGTCTTCTTTTTCCTCCTCTTCATCTTTTCCATTTTCTATTTCTATTTCTTATTCTTCTTCCTTTTCTTCTCCTTCTTCTTCATCCTATCATGTCGTTCTCATTGCCATAGTTTTTGTCCTTGTCCTCGTCTTTGATATTGTTGTTGATGTTGTTATCGTTTTCATTGTTCTTGTTTTTGTGCTTGTTCTTTTTCTTGTTGATGTTTTTCCTGTTCTTGTTCTTCTTGTACTTGTTCTTGTTGATGATGGTTTTGTTGTTTTTCTTGTTGTCATTGTTACTTTTTCTTGTTCTTGTTCTTCTTGTTTTTCTTGTTCTTGCTGTTATTATTCTTGTTTTGCTTGTTCTTGTTGCTCTGTTTATTCTTTTCTTGTTCTTTTTGTTCTTTTTCTTGTTATTGTTCTTGTAAAATCCAAAAATAACCGAAGCTCCTGAAACTCAAAAACAAAAAAACAAAAACAAAAAAAATAAAAGCAAATGAAAGCTTCCACTAGGAGACGCTTAGCTCCGAGCATGACCATCACTTTTGCCTTTTGTATTTAGACACCCAGGACAAGGATCAATTGCCTCTTAGTCTTTGTCAATCGAACCCGAGCCTTTGTCGTTACAGGATGAGATCGATTCCCAACAGCAAATCGACTTACACAAAACACACATTTGGAGTATGTGACCTCCTTGTTAATATGCCCAGGTTACAAAATGTTGAGAAATCGTAGAAAATGGAGGAGGGAGAGGGGAATGAATGAAAAATGAAGAGAGAAAATTAAGATAAAAACAGAGTGAAGAAAAATCTCCGAAGAAGAGTTTTCCAAGGAAACCGCGATAAAATGGAAGGAGGTCGAAAAATCCAAAAAGGAAATACAAAAATGTGGGAGAGAAATAGAGGCGAAAAAAGGGACCGGATAAAGAAAACACAAGACGAGATCTTGAGTCTGAGGAGGAACGCAAGGCTCCAGGGTTTACCCCCCACACACACCTCCCCCCCCCCCACCAAAAAAAAACAAAAACGGTAAGGGCACGAGGATTTAAAAAAAAAAAAAAAAAAAAAAAAAAGATAATTCCCCAAGAATTTTTTCTTTGCTCTGTGAGTGTTTACCTGATTGTATTTGTCTAACTAGAGTACACAGGAACAGAACAACGCTCGTGGGGGTCCTGTCTCTTCCTCACCAATTATCTTACTTGGTTTCAAAATCACGTTCGGTCGGCAAATGATAAACAGATGCCTAATAGGTAATTAGAATAGATTGAAATGTTAGTGGGGAGCATAGTGGATAGAAGAGTAGTAATTGGGGGCAAGGATAGTGCTGTGAGACTAGTGTAGGTTAGACCCAAGCAACTCGGTAAGTATTGCCTTTTTCATATGTACTAACACACCAGGCAAAGGTAACGACTACAGAAGTAGTTAAACGCTTCATAGCATGTGTTCATAGATTTCCTTTGTACAAACTTGCGTGCTATCATCATCATCATCTCTATCATCATCGTCATCATTACTATCATCATCATCATCACAGCCATCATCACCATCACTATTATCATCACCATCACTATCATCATCATCATCATCATCATCATCATCATCATCATCATCATCGTCACTATCATCATCGTCACCATCATCATCATCACTATCAGCAGCAGCAGCACTGTCATCATCATCGTCACCGTCATCATCATCAGCAGCAGCACCATTATCATCATCTTCTTCACCGTCATCACTGTCATCATCATCAGAGTCACAGCTATCATCATTATCATCATCATCACCGTCATCAGCAGCAGCTTCACCACCATCATCATCGACATCACCGCCATCATCATCACCGCTATCATCATCATCACCGTCATCATCATCAGCAGTAGCACCATTATCATCACCATCATCATCACAACCATCATCATCACGACCATCATCATCATCATCATTATCATCACCAACTGTCCAAACATGAAAATATGCGTTCATTTTTTTAAATCGGACGAGTCTGGACCGTAGACTGTGTTTCTCAGAATGCTGACTTTGGTAAAAAGTCAACACAGCTGAGGAAGCAAGAAATAGTTCAGAGGAGCTGACGCTGTTTTTTTTTTTTTTTTTTTTTTTTTGTTTTACTTTTCTTTTCTTTTTTGTATGGTGGATTTTTTTTTTTTTTTATTAATTCATGCTATAGTTTTGAGGTCCTCCAGTTTGTTCCCTAAGACCCCTTCGAGGTCCATAGAGTTTTCAAAAGTGAAGCTGCATATTAAAATAAATCACTCCAAGAACTCCAAGAACTTGGGGACAGGCAAAACTTTAAATTGATTGATTATAAGGAATAGTAAGAATTTTATAGGGCTATAGGAAGGACAAAAGTAATGAAAACAAAAATAAGGAAAAAAGATTATGAAAAGAGGACGCAATTCAGATAAGATCCTATGACGATGATATTAAGGGATTAGGTCATCGTTAAGCTTAACATGTAAATGGGGAGGTTACTTCCTGTAAACTCTTTCTGGCTGCCTTCAGGTGATTTAATTCAATTAAAGGAATTCTAGACATCGGTTGAAGGCTTTTTTTGAAGTTATAAGGCAGTGGTCCCCAAACTATAGCTCCCGAGCGCCATGACACATTCTGAACTCTATCATGATGTCCACGAAGGCTTACGAATGAGAAAGTTTCTTTTTTGTTGCACATATCATTTATTTTATGTGTATATTTATCATTATTTATCATTTTGTTATATTTATCATTGTTGTTTGTTATCTTATATGTATTATTATTATTCGTTATTTCATTTATTTTATATTTATACTTACCGTTTTTCTTTCGTTTTTACCGCTCACCATTGTATTTACTACGAGGAAAGTGGCGCGCGGCTTACAAAACTTTGGGGACAACTGGTGTGAGGCAGTACAGTAGTTCGAACGGTTTGGTTCGAAAGAAAATAGTGAGATTGGTGAGTGACTTGAGGGTGAAAGACGAGGAAATATTGAGAAGCAGACAAGACTTCGCGGCTGGATCTCCCAGAGTCTATCAAGATTAGAAGAAAAGACAAGAATGAAGAAGTAAAGAATGTCGAGGATGAGTGGAAAGGAGAAGAAGAAGGAGGAGGAGCAGGAGGAGAAGGAGAAGGAGGAGGAGATGGAGAAGGAGGTTTAGGAGGAGAAGGAGGTGGAGGAAAATTAGAAATAGAGGAAGAGAAGAAGAAAAATGAAGGATGGATAAGGGGAGAAAGAGAAGAAAAAGGAACAGATGTTGAAGGAGAAGGAAGAGGAAGAGGAGGGGAAGATAAAAGAGAAAAATAGGAAAGGAAGAGGAAAACGATGGAAGTGAGAGGAGAAAAAATAGAAGCAAAAAGAGAAGGTGGTGGAGAAGGAGAGGAAATGGAAGAAGAAGGAAGAGGAGAAGGAGAAGAAGAAAGGTAAAACGGGAAAGAAGAAATAGGAGAAGATTACGTAAGCAAAACAGAAGAAGAAATGGAAGATGAAGGAAGAGAAGTAGAATAAGAAAAGTAAAACAGAAAAGAAGAAATAGGAGAAGATGACGAAAGCAAAAGAGAAGAATAAGAGGAAATGGGAGAAGATTAATTCGAAGCAAATTGAGAAGAGGATAAACGAAGAAAGATAGAAGAAGAAGACGAAGACAGTGCTAAAGGAGGAGGAAGAAATAAGAAATGGGAGAATGAAAAGAAGAAAAGGAAGAGAGAAGATGAAAAAGAAGAGGAGGAAGGAGAAAAGTACAGAAGAGAAGAAAAAAGGAAGGGAGGACGAGGAGTAGAAAGATAAAAAGATATTTGAATAAAAATAAAAATAAAAAGGAAAATAAAGAAGAAGAAAAAAGAAGAAGTACAAACACAAAAAGAAGAAGAAAGAGGCGGAGAACAAGGAAACGATCTAGCAAAATAAAGAGAAGAAAGAAGAATAGAGAAAGGACGGAAACAAGTGTTTGAATAAATTTGTAGAAATGAAATAAGAGCAAAAAGGAAGAGAGAAGGAGAGAGGGTGAAAGAAGAGAGAGAAGAAGTAGAAAAGAAGAATGTGTAGAAAGATGATATAGTGGAAGACGACGGAATCAATGAATAAAAGAATAAGAGTAATAGGAATGGGAAGAAGAAGATCATATCTAACAGAAATATATATGAATACAGAGAAAAGTATAGGTGACGTCGAGGAGGTGGGAGGAAGAAGAGGAGGAGGAGGTGGAGGAGGAAAGATAAAATGAAGAGGAAAAAGTCTTGAGAATGAAAAGAAAATAATAGTATATATCATCATGACTCTCTCTCTCTCTCTCTCTCTCTCTCTCTCTCTCTTGATGTAAAATCACATCACGTAGCGCTTATATGCAACCAGATACGTCACCTTTACCCTATATGCTAGGACATCCAGGCCAGTCGAACCTCTGCCCTGTAGTACAAACGTACCAGTTGGTGTCATTGTTAAAATGAAGGTAAGGAGCTTACACCTAGAGTCGCTGACCAGCTTTGTCCAAAGCCGTCACCTTGACCATTTATGCATTTTAAGGACTTTCGGGGGGCAGGTCAGATTCCCTGCTGAGAATTGGAGAGGATTGCGGGATTCGAACCTACAACTAAGCAAATGCGAGACCAGTACGCTTCTCATTACGCCACCAGCATTCATTGGTTGAAAATAAATTTGAAAAATTATTCTTATAAAAGAGGTACAAAACATACAGACATTGGATTGACGTGGAGGGAGTGGTAGGGGAGGTGGTGGATGAGGATTTGGTGTGGAGTAGGAGGGGAGTTCCTGCAACTACTTCCACAAGAGGCAGGTGAAGTAGGCTGGAAAGGTGAGGTAGGAGTGAGGGGAGGAGGAGTGAGAGGAGAAATGAGGTAGGGAGGGAGTAGAGGAGGAGGGAGGAAAGGAGGAAGAAAGGAAGGGAGG
>NC_134800.1:5703611-5726111 GCF_046742065.1 Oratosquilla oratoria | reverse complement strand
CCTCCTCCTTTTTCACTACCCAAATCTATTCTTCTCTCCTCCTCCTACTCTCCTCCTTCCTCCCCCTCGTCCTCCCCGTTCTCCTCCTCCTTTTTCACTACCCAAATCTATTCTTCTCTCCTCCTCCTACTCTCCTCCTTCCTCCTCTCTTTCCTGCCAATCTCCTTCCTATTCGTCATTTTCTTCCTCCTCCTCGTCTTCGCCTCACCTCTACCTCCTCTTCCTTACACTTCTCTTCCTGCTCCTCCTCCTTCTACTTCTCCATCTCCTCCTCCTCCTCTTCCTTACATTCTTCATCGAACTCATCCTTCTCTATCTTCCTCCTCCTCCTCCTCCTCCTCCTCTTCCTCCTCCTATTTTTCATGTTCTCCTTTCCTTTTTCATTGTTTTCTATTTTTCCCGCTTTACACGTGCCGATTTTTTTTCTGTTTTCTTATTTTTCTTTTTTTTCATCTTTTTCATATTAGTCTTTCTTTGCATTTTTGACCAGCTATCTCCCCTCTCTCTTTGTATTTTTTCTTGATTTCTTTCTATTCCTCTTTTCGAATGCTTTCGTCTCCCCCCTCACCCCCACCCCCTCTCCCCCCTCACTCCTAACCCCCCCCACTCACCCCTCTCACTCCCATCCCCCATTCCCTCACTCTCCTCCTCTCTTCTCCTTCCTCTTCGGTTTGTAAAACCGTGAATATACACCATCTATTTTTTCTTTCTTTTTTATTTTACTTTTTTTCTCTTATTTATGTGACTACATACTGTACGTTTTCTTGTTGGTTTTGTTATATCTTGTCGTAATTTATCTCATGTTTGTTTTTCACGTTGTGTTTTTCTTTTTCTTTTTTCTTCTATCTTGCGACATTTTCTTTATTTGTTAATGTTTTCTTCATAATTCTTTTATATTCTGTCTTTTTGCATATCTGTTTATTTATCTAAGTATCTATCTTATCCTAGTCTGTTATAATATATATGATTCTATTGTTTTATTTCTTGTATATCTATTTGCCTAATTCTATTATTTGATTCATTTTTCCTTTTTTTACTTTTATTGTGTGTGTCTGTGTATATATATATATATATATATATATATATATATATATATACATTTATATATATACATATATACACACATTTATATATATACATATATACATATATATATATATATATATATATATATATATATGTATATATATATATTCATGATATTGTATGGCATGACTAAAAGACAAATGTAAAACATGGTCAGTAATTAAAGGTGAGTTTACGCGCCGAGACGCTTAACTGTAGCTGAAACCATAACCTTTACATTATTTCTTGATATTCAGCAAAACAATCCAAAGTAAGGCTTGTCTCGCACGTATCGACTTTTCGCCGTGCGCCGTCCACGACACGACGTCGTGTTCTCAAAAAACGTAGGTACTTCTAGACGCTTTCACACTTCCGTGTGAAGGTATCCATAAGCACCCGTGGTTATTTGAGACCACGACGTCGTGTCGTGGACGGCGCACGGCGAAAAGTCGATCCGTGTGGAACGAGCTTAATGGAGCAGTAATGCATTTATTCCGATCCATCTGGCTAGTGTCTTTTTTTTTTTTTTTTTTTTTTTTTTTTTTTTTTTTTTTTTTTTTTTTTTTTTTGTCTAGCTTGTCGTCCATTTCCGCGTAGTTTCCTTTTTTTTTTTTTTTCACTCCTGCCATTCTTTTCCCTCTCCTCTTGTCATTATTTTCCTCATCTTTTCCCGCTGCCATTTCTTTATATTCCGATTCTGCCATTATTTTCCGTTTTGCCGTACCACTATTTTCCGCCTCTCAGGGTATCGTTCCTTTTTTTTTTTTTTTTTTTTTTTTTTTTTTTTTTTTTTGGTCATAGTTTTCCTAAAATATTTTCTTTTTTTTTAATCTACGTTTGACATTCTTTTCCTTCTTCTTAGCCTTTTTTTCGTTCTTTATTCCATTTGTCATCAAATTCTTCATTTTGATGACAAAATTTACGTCTTTCTGTGAAACGTAAATCAACTTTATTCAGACAAAAAGTAATAGAAAGAATATAAATTCTATTTACTCTTATTCTATCATATTTTTTCTTCATTCTATTGTTATTTTACCATTTATTGTCAGTTTTTATCTATTGATATCTTTATTCTGTTTATTATCATTTGTTTATCAGTGGTTTTCGATTATTTTTTTATCTTTTTTATTTTTTATTTTTTATTTTTCGGTTTCCGAGAAAAACCATTCCTTACTCTCACTCATCATTTTCTTCTCTTCTTCCTCCTCTTCTTCCTCCTTCTCCTCCTCTTTTTCTTTTCTTCCTCCTCCTTCTCCTTCTCTTCCTCCCCCTCTGCCGTCTCCTCTTCATATCATTATTCACACTTTCTTTCTCCTCCTCCTCCTCCTCCTCCTCCTCCTCCTCCTCCTCCTCCTCCTCCTCCTCCTCCTCCTCCTCCTCCTCACTCTCACACCCACTCACGTTTTCCTTTCCTTCTCCTCCTCCTCTTCCTCCACCTCTTCCTTGTCCTCTTCCTCTTCTCCCTTTTCCTCTTCCTCTTCCTCCTCTTCCTTCTCTTCCTCTTCCTCCTCTTCATCTTTATCCTCCTCCCATTCCTCACTCTCCTCCTCCTCTTTCTCATCTTCTCTATCTTCCTCCTCCCATTCCTCATTCTCCTTCCGCTCTTTTGTCTTCATCTTTCCATTTCTCTTCTTCTCCCTCCTCCTACTCCTCACCCTCCTCCCGATATTTTCTCCTCCTCCTCGTCCTCTTCCTCTTCCTCTTCTTACAACTCTCTCCTCCCACCCGAGCTCCCTTTCTCGCCTGTCTTTCTCCTCCCCCTCCTCCTCCTTTACAGTCCCCTCTCCCCTCTCCTCCTCCTCCTCCTCCTCCTCCCTCCCCCCTCCCCCCTCCACTTCATTCCTCCTCCAGCAAGCTCGTGGAGCAGGGGAAGTGGAAAAGGCAAAATAATACGAAAGGTGGAGCACGATGACTTGGAAAACGGGGATTTGGGGCCGAGGGCAGATTTCGAAATAGAAAACGGGGTGCTCGGGTGGACTGCAGATTATACATACATACATATATATATATATATATATATATATAGATATATATATATATATATATATATATATATATATATATATGTGTGTGTGTGTGTGTGTGTGTGTGTGTGTGTGTGTGTGTGTATACATTATATATGTATGTATGTATGTGTGTGTGTGTGCGTGTGTGTGTGTGTGTGTGTGTCTGTGTGTGTGTGTGTGTGTGTTTTCTTTTTTATGAAGAACAGATTTCGAAATGGAAAACGGGGAACTTGGGTGAGGACAGATTTATTTTATCTCTTATTATTTCATTAATTTACTAATCTATTTAATCATCTACCATTTCATTGAAGGGCAGATTTTGAGATAGAAAACAGAGCATTTGGGTGAAGTCAGATTTATCAATAGATTTTTTGTGAAAGGCAGATTTCAAATTTGAAAACAGTGTGTGTGGATGAAAGGCAGATTTAGAGACAGATTTTTATTGTTCTAATGGAAGGCAAAGCAAAAAAAAATCATATTTTCAGATAGAAAAAAAATAAGGAATGAAGGCAGATTTCACAGATTTCGGAACAGAAAACGGGGTTTAGTGAATGGGAGGCAGATTTTTAATGTAGGAATAAAGAACAGATTTCGCAACAGAAAACGTGATCAGGAGGACAGATTAAAGAAAACTTTAAGTGAGGCGTGGGGGATAGTGTAGATTTCCTAATAGAAAATGGGCCGTGGGGTCCAGATTTCAGAACAGAAAACGGGACGCGGGGTCCAGATTTCAGAACAGAAAACGGGACGTGGGAGGTGAGAAGGGAATTTTTCTCAATAGAAAACGAATGACTCCCAGGTGAGAATAGAAGAGACATAGAAACGAAGATAAATGATGAGAAAGAAGGATGGAAATGGAAGGAGGGAGTAGGGAGGAGGAAGGAGGGAGGACGGAGTCGACGTGGGAGTGACGGCTTTGTGATGTGGGAGTATGACCTAAAGGGAAAATGTGAATGTATATATGTTTATATATATATATATATATTTATATATATTATATATATATATATATACATATATATATTTATATATATATATATATACACCTGTATGTGAAATATAATACTACTAATGTATACACTGAAACTTTATATCTTTCTCAAACAGACAAGAAACCAATTTAATTTGGACTTTTCTTCCTAACGTGCAGACGGAAGAACCCTACCACGTTTGACACTTCATAGACTTAAAGAACATATATAACTCCATTAAGGATATCACACTTGTTACTCTCCGACCAATTCATTCAACATTAATTGGTTAATCAAACATCCAAGATCCCTCGTCACGTGACCTGACGGAAGCGAGGTCACAGGAGGTCCTTGAGGAACCCCCTGAACGAGGCTGACGGACGCCGAACTCGTCCTTCGGTGAGATCGGGAACTCCCGGAGGACCTACCTGACGTAGGCGATGAAGAAGTGGAAGGCGGAAAGATTGTCATTGATCTTGCTTACTCCACCCACACTCCTCTTCTTCCTCTCCCTCCTCCTCCTCCACTTCCTTCTCCTCCTATCCCTCCTTTTCCTCTTCCTCCCCTCCTCCTCCTTCCCCTCCTCTTCCTTCTCCTTCCCCTCCTCCTTCTCCTCCTTCTCCTCCCCTCCTCCTCTTTCCACTCCTCTTCCTTCTTCTCCTCCTTTTCCTCCCCTCCACCTCCTCCGACTCCTCTTACTTCTTCTCCTCCTCCTCCTTTTCCTTCTTCTCTTCTTCATACTCTTGTATTTCTTCTTTCTACAATTCCTCCCCTTCCTCATCCTGGTCCTCCTCCTCCTCCTCCTCCTCCTTCTCCTTTTTCTCCTCCTTCTCCTCCTCCTCTTCCTCCCCCTCCTCTTCCTTCTCCTTCTCCTCCTCCTCCTCCTTTTCCTTCTTCTCTTCTTCATACTCTTGTATCTCTTCTTTCTACAATTCCTCCCCTTCCTCCTCCTCCTCCTCTTCTCCCTCCACCTCCTTCTCCTCCTCCTCCTCCTTCTCCTCCTCTTCCTCCCCCTCCTCTTCATTCTCCTTCTCCTCCTCCTCCTTTTCCTTCTTCTCCTCTTCATACTCTTTTATCTCTTCATTATACAGTTCCTCCTCTTCCTCCTACTCTTCCCTCTCTTCCATCTCCTCCTCCTCCTCCTCCTCCTCCTCTTCCTCCTCCCCCGCCACCGCCAGGCAGCGAATGGTTGACTGGCAGCGAATCCCAGAAGCTTTCTCCCAGCACAGCTCCTCTCTCTCTCTCTCTCTCGCCTGATTGTTACTCCTCCTCCTCCTCCTCCTCCTACTCCTCCTCCCGGGTTGGGTTGGAGGGAGGGAGGGAAGGGAAGGGAAGGAGGAAATGGAGGGGTGGGAGGGAAGGAAGGAAGGGAAGGGAGGGAGGCAAGAGAGGGGGGGGAGGGAAGGAAGGGAGGCTAGGGAGGTGAGAATGGGAGGCAAGGGAGGGGGGGAAGGAAGGGAGGGGAGAGAGGGAGGGGAGGGAGAGAGGCAAGGAAGGGAAGGGAGACAAGGGAGGGGAGGGAAGGAAGGGAAGAGAGGGAGGCAAGAGAGAGGAGGGAGATGAGGGAGAGAACGGATGAGGGAATAGAAGAGGAAAGGAGAAAGAAACTGACGAATTACAGAGAAAGAGAAATAGACAAATAGATAGATAGAGAGAGAGAGAGAGAGCGAGGAGGACGCTGAGTTTGTATAGGATTTATATAAATCTTGAATTATAAATGCAGAGACACGAAAGGAGAAAAGGAGAGGGAGAGAGAGAGAGGGGAAGAGAGTAAGAGAGGAAGAGAGAAAGAGAGACGGCGAGGCTGTTTTGACCCCGAGGCTGTGATAGGTTGAGAGCAGAATTTTTTTTTTTTTTTTTTTTTTTTTTTATTCTAGGTTCTGGAGAATAGTTCTTCCAGAGTAGGTGTCTATTTTTTTTTTTTTTTTAGAGTTTGAAAGAAAAGATATATTTAGAAAAATCGGGTAATAAGAAGAGAATGAGATAGAGATAGAGAGAATGAGATAGAGAGAGAGAGAGAATGAGAAAGATAAAGTACCTGAAGAAAGAGTAAATGGAATAGTAAAAATAAGGTGACAAAGAAAGAGAAGAAAAGAAGAGAGAGAAAAGTGGAGGAATAAAGAGTACGAGAATAAATTAAAAAAGAGAAGATAATGTAAAATGATACAATACGTGTGGGAATAATGAGGACAGGAAGATAATTAGGAAAAGAGGAAGAGGAGGAAAAGGGAAGAGCGGAGAAAGGAAGAGGAGGAGAAAAAGAGAATTAGAGGGGGAGGAGGGGAAGAAAGAAGAGGAAGAGAGGATAAAGTAGTTTTGAGGAAAGAAGGAGGAAGAGGAGGAGGAAGTGAAGGATGAAAATGAGCATATGAAGGAGGAGGATGAAAGAGGAGAAGGAGAAGGATGGAAGAGGAGGAGAAGGAGAAGATGGATAGCAGAAGAGGAGGAGAAGGAGGAGGAGGAAGGGAATGAAGAATAGGATTTTCAAAAGAATAAGGAAAGGAGGAGATGAAGGAAGAGGAGAAGTAAGAGGAAGAGGACGTATTGGACGAAGAAGAGGAGAAGAAAGAAGAGGAGGAGGAGGAATAGAACGAAGAAGAGGAGGAGGAAGAGGAGAAGGCTAAAGATACGTGTGTGTTAGGGTGAGGGAGGGGAGGGGAGAGGAGAGGGAGAGTGAGGGAGGGAGAGATAGTGGAGGAAACGGAAATATAAGTGTGTGTGTGTGCGTGTGTGTGCGTGTGCGTTTGCATGTGTGTGTGCATGTGCGTGTGTAGGGAGTGAGGGAGGAGAGAGGGAGAGAATGTGGGAGGAAAGAGGGTGATAATGGAAGGTGGAGTGGAAATTATGCAAGTGCCGTTTCTTGTATGTCCGAAAAAATACGAAACCACTGGCAAACACACGAGCCTAGTCCGTTTCGTTTCGTTCATCATCGCTCGCGTTTCAGATGATTTCGTCCACGCGTAAATATTTGTGTTTTATTTCCCCCAACAGCAGTCAGGAGATTATCTCCACCATCTCCAATCCTTCAGTAATCCACGCCACCCTATTTTTCTCCCCCTTCTCTCTCTCTCTCTCTCTCTCTCTCTCTCTCTCTCTCTCTCTCTCTCTCTCTCTCTCTCTCTCTCTCTCTCTCTCTCTCTCTCTCTCTCTCTCTCCTCTCCCTCTCCCTCCCCCTCTCTCTCTCTCTCTCTCTCTCTCTCTCTCTCTCTCTCTCTCTCTCTCTCTCTCTCTCTCTCTCTCTCTCTCTCTCTCTCTCTCTCTCTCTCTCTCTCTCTCTCTTCCTCTCTCCCTCTTCCTCTCCCTCTCCCTCCCTCTCTCTCCCTCTCCCTCCCTCTCTCTCCCTCTCTCTCTCTCTCTCTCTCTCTCTCTCTCTCTCTCTCTCTCTCTCTCTCTCTCTCTCTCGCTCTCTCTCTCTCTCTCTCTCTCTCTCTCTCTCTCTCTCTCTCTCTCTCTCTCATCAAAAAAGGTGAGATGCCTCTGACAGGAGTCTCTTAGCTGTAAACGAAGTCGTCACCTTTGCCCTGTGTGTTATGAAAAGCAGTCAGACTCCGGCAGTGTTGGGATTTGAACTCGGACTTGTAGCTTATGAACGTTTTAATTTCTCCCCTTAGGTGAATAAAATCGTCTAGCGGCAGATAGAACAATGTTCAAGGTAACAAAGACACTCAGAGAATTATTATTATTATTATTATTATTAATATCATTATTATTATTATTATTATTATTATTGTTATTACTATTATTATTACTATTATTATTATTATTATTACTATTATTATTATTATCATTATTATTATTATTATCATTATCATTATTATTATCATTATGATTATTATTACTATTATTGTTATTGTTATTAATATTATTATTATTATTATTATCATTTTCTTTATCATTATCATTATTATTTTTACTATTATCACTATTATTATTATTATTAATATCATTATTATTATTATCATTATCATTATCATTATTATTATTACTAATTTTTCTTGCCAGCTTTGAGTCCCGAAGATGAGTTTGTGAGGTTCATTAAAGACTAAGATTATAACTTGAAACATACATAAGACTCTGCTCGCTTTCCTCATACCAGAACATACACACCCTTACTGTTCCTTCAATAAGAACCGTTAGTGACCGTTACGTCGGCTATCTGTATTCAAATTTTCAAATTCAAAAATGCCCAACGGTCACAGCTTGATCTCTGATTGATCGATTTGCGCTGTATGTGACCCTTGATTGGCCAATGGGATTCAGACACGATTTCTGCATTTAGTGATCCACATGCAATGTTGCCGAACTAATCAGAGATCAAACATAAACGGCAGGCATCAATTAACTTGAACTGCAGTCATGAATTAACCCTTTAATTAAAATGCTGACCGTTTAACCGTTTTGTTCCTCCATAACATAAACAATAACTTGAACGAATTGCGTATCATGCCATGATCTGCATGAGTTGTTTTCTGTCCAATGTTCAGTAGAGCGAGTATGTGGCAACGTCGCACTCGCCCCTTTGAATGCATGTCTGTCAAGTGGACAAATCTGGACCGGGGAACGGTTTAACAAGAGCTGCCATTGTAGGGCCATTGCGACGTTGCCACATATACCGAAATCCGGATTTTTTTTTTTTTTTACCATAGATTGCTGACTTTTGGACATATGAAAGAAAAGAATTGTAATTTCAAAACGAGGAAAGTGGCACAAGATAAAAAGAAATAATATAGACTACGAGATGGAAGATCTTTAAAATAACTAGCTGTATCTTTGGACATATCAATGAAAAAAATAGAAATAAGGTGCTACAACTATTTTAGCCATATATATACGTAATATATATATAATATATATATATATATATATATATATATGTGTGTGTGTGTGTGTGTGTGTGTGTGTGTGTGTGTGTGTGTGTGTGTGTGTGTGTGTGTGTGTGTGTGTGTGTGTGTGCGTGTGTGCATGCGAGTTTGCGCATGTGTGTGTATAAGCCGATGGTACTCAAACCATGGTTAATGCTGGGTCACGTCCAAATGTCACAAATAATACTACTCTAACATTGATCTACTTCTGTTGATGTTTCTCTTCAATTTAACCAAAAGCCGAAAACTAGTGGTAATTAGTGAATATTTAGTGACTTAATTCAGTGATAAAATTATACCCAGAATGTTAGGAAACAGCACTACATAGATATGAGGGTAAGTGTGAAAATAGATTAAGAGAACCTTCTTTATCCCTTTTCCAGACAGCAAACCATAAGGTTGGGGTTAAATATGAAAATAGATTAATAGACCCTTTTCCATCTATTTTGTAGAAAAGAATACATAAATATGAGCTAAATGTGAAAATAGACTAAGAAATAAAATTATCAATCCGTTTTCCAAACGGTAAAGCATAAATTTGGGTGTAAATGTGAAAATGGAATAATTGAAAAATTATCAATCCGTTTTCCAAACAGTAAATCATAAACTTGGGTGCAAATGTGAAAATAGGCTATGAGATAATTCACTCGTCTCCTTTCCAAATAACAATGCATGAGTGTGGGTTGAATGTGAATATAGATTAAGAATTTTTTTTTTATTTCTTTACCAGCTTGGCGGTGGATCTTCGCTCGTCCACCGTCTAGTGGAGGCGGCAAAGAGGTGGCTTGGTGGAGGCGTGGAGGTGGAAGCGGTGGCTGTTCAGGACGCGACGTCTTCCACTCCACCGAAGAAGCCCCGGTCTAGAGTCTGGCTCACCTGCACGGGCCAGACCAACCTCCAACACGTTCTCCTCTACAATAAGGACGAGGTGAGTGCCTGTCGAGTCTTCAAATGAGGAGGATTCCTGTTGGAAGATTCCTTCAAGAGTCATGTAGGACCATTTCTTCAGGAGGTGAGTTTGTAGGACTTATTTTAGAAGAGCCTCTGTAGTTTTTTTTTTTTTTTAAGAAATCTGTAGGATCATTTCTGCAGAAGACATTTAAAAAAAATATCTATCGCGAGACCTACTTAGAGTTTCTCTAAGATTCCTTCTATAGAAGGACTTCTGTTCTAGATAAGAAGAATAAATGAATAGGTAACAACAATGGAATGAAATCAAGATAAGCTTATTTCACCAAATCACAAAAATGAGGTAGGTTGATTACATTCGCCTCAAAAAAAAAAAAAAAAAAAAAAAAAAAACGGGAATGAGCTTCGTAAATCTGGACAAAAGACCAGCTTTATCAGCGTTGAAAATAGGCAGAGTAAGGCCCGTGTAAAAGCGGACAACTCGCACAAAAGAGAATTTCCACAAAGCAATTAAACATAGCTTTTTGCGGTTAACCGCTAACGACTGGACACAGTTCGATTCTCTAAGCTAAATCGCTCATCTCCCATGGTTGTGTTGCTTCCATTCAAAGGCCCTCTAGCCAATTATCTCGCCTTTTATTGCGGCTGAATTTTAAACAATCATAAGAGATGAAAGAGGGGGAATATATGTGCGTGGGTGTACTACGTCGTTTTTATGGACATATGGGTTTAGATTAATATGTGTGTGTGTGTGTATGTGTGTGTGTGTGTGTGTATGTGTGTGTGTGTCTGTGTATGTGTACGAGTGTGTATGTGTGTGCTAGGATGTAGTTGAACATATGGGTTTAAAATGTAGTGGCACATTTGTAAAATGAGAGTTATTGACCCGCTCTCGGAGAATGAGGTAAAATGGATAGAAAATCTGTATATTCCGACCACTATCTGTGGTCCACTCTACACTATGTATCATTCTGCTGAAGAGGACCACAGATAGTGGTCGAAATATACAGATTTTCTGTCCATCTTATCTCATTCTCCGACAGTGGGACAATAAGTCTCATATGGGTTTCAATAAATATGTGTGTATATGTGTGTTTATGTGTTTGTGTATGCGCTTGTGTGTGTATTTGTGTGTCCGTGTGTGTGTATTTGTTTGTGTGTGTGTGTGTGTATGTGTGTGTGTGTGTGTGCGTGCGTGCATTGAATATTGGTAGCAGTGTATGGAACAGTGTAATGGACACTTTTCAAATAAAAATAAAATAAAACAATAAAATAAAATGTAATAAAATTAAATCAATTATGACAGCATCTTGCTTTGGTATTTATCTAAATAGAAATTAATATTTTGAGATTTATTGCAAGTTTTACCTTGTGATAATCAACAGATATATTTCTTTTGAATTAATCTTTCTATAACTTACAAATATTACCCATTAATATTTTTATTATCTATTCATGTATTTATGTTAATTTTATTCTAGTCTACTTATTCATCCATTTGTTCTATTTTTCATTTCTTGTTAATTTATCTATTAATCAGTTTTTGCTTCAATTTTATCTTATTATCTATTTATTTATTAATTTGTTTATTCATTTATGTACCTACTTATTTATTTATCTGTTTTGTTTTACTTTTATCTTTCTTTTCTAAGTGCCGTACTTCGATCATATTTTTGTTAATTTATTTATTAATCCGTTTTTCTACTAAATTTTATCTTATTTATCTTTTTATTTATTTATTGATTTATTTATCTATCTACCTATCAATTTATCTATTTATTTTATTTAGTTATATTCTATTTATTAAATTTCATCTTACTTATCTATTTATTTATTCATTTATTTATTCATTTATCTATTTCTTTATTTCATTTTCACCTTCCTCTCTTCATTAATTTATCTATATATTCATTTATTTATCTGTTTCATTTCATTTTTATCTTCCTCTTTTAAGTGACATACTCTGTTCTTGTTCCCCCCCCACCCACAGCTGGAACAAGCCCTGGGCGTGGGCGTGATCGCCGTGGGCGTGAACGACTGCGTGGAGACAGAGTCACGGGTGGACACCTGCCGCATGGGCTGCACGCCCACGGTCGAAGTCGGCTCCAACTTCGGCGTGGTGGACGCTAACACCTCTTCCTTGGCGGGTCCTCACATCTCCGTCAGGAAGGGGTGCCGCTGCGGAAGTGCCATGGCACCCGTGTCCAGAGAGGAGTGCCACAGGGCGCTGTGCCTCAACGGGGGACGCTGTGTCAAGGAATGGCACGGACCGAGGTAACTTAGAAATTGTCTGATCTTGTTGGTTGCTTTGTTTTGTGTCCTTTCTATTCTAAGCCCTTTTTTTTTTTTCATCCCTGTGGATCTCAGTCGCACAGTACATTCTATGTCAGGAGACCAATCTGAACGCTGTAATTGTGTCTCATATATCTCGTGCCTGTGTGTGTGTGTGTGTGTGTGTGTGTGTGTGTGTGTGTGTGTGTGTGTGTGTGTGTGTGTGTGTGTGTGTGTGTGTGTGCATATGCGTGTGTGTGTGTGTGTGTGTGTGTGTGCATATGCGTGTGTGTATGTGTGTGTGTGTGTGTGTGTGTGTGTGTGTGTGTGTGTGTGTGTGTGTGTGTGTGTATGTGAGTATATGTGTATTATAATTTCCACTATCATTCGCACAAACACACGGACACACGCGCACAAGCATTCACTATTCCAAGTTTAAGAACCCAGTAGATTATTTTTACAAAATTCATCTTAATACGATCACTTGTCCATACGCAGAATAAAATATATAAAGAATGTTACTGGACGCTCAGCAGGAAACGGGGTCTCTCCCTTGATTGAATAAAATCTTCTGGCTTTAGCCAGAGGAAAATATGTAAAGTGTGCCACCTATTTCTTTGTATTTAATTAATCTGTTTATTTATTTGATTTTATTATTTTATTCTATTGTGTTTGATCTATTCATGTATCTTATTTTGTTTTAATTTTATTTGATTTTATTATTTTGTTTATTTTTTTTACTTTATTTTATTCAATTTTATTTTATTTATTTTGTTTTATATATTTCATTTTATTTTATTTTATCTTATGCATTTTTATTTTTATTTTTATTTTTATTTTTATTTTTATTTTTATTTTATTTTTCCAGGTGTATTTGTCCGCATGGAACAGTCGGTTCGAGATGCAAGATCCTCACCAGACACTTCCACGGCGGCCGGCGAGGAGGCGACAGAGCCCGAGGAGGAGTCGAGGGCGAGGGAGGAGGAGGAGGAAGAGGAGGGGGAGGAGGAGGAGGTGGAGGGGGAGGCGGAGGGGGAGGGTGGATGTGGCTACCACATCTCCCCGCCTGCAGCGAAATTCACATCACCATCGAGTTTCTGACGATGTCGCCCAGAGGGAGTCTTCTGTATACAGGACCAGATCACAAAGGACCGAAGAGGAAAGAGCCTCTCAAGTAGGTTCAAGTCTTTAATTCTGATTGTTAGTGTGTGTGTGTGTGTGTGTGTGTGTGTGTGTGTGTGTGTGTGTGTGTGTGTGTGTGTGTGTGTGTGTGTGTGTGTGTGTGTGTGTGTGTGTGTGTGTGTGTGTGTGTGTGTGTGTGTGTGTGTGTGTGTGTGTGTGTGTGTGTGTAATAGTAGTAGTAGTAGTAGTAGTAGTAGTAGTAGTAGTAGTAGTAGTAGTAGTAGTAGTAGAAGTAGTAATAGTAGAAGTAGAAGTACCAGTAGAGGTAGTAGAAAAATGTATATATATTATGTATATATATATGTATATATATATATATATATGTATATATATATATATATATATATATATATATATATATATATATATGTATGTATTTATTCCTTCCACTCACGTAAACTTGTCATGATGTCTCAATATGTGTGTATATAAATATATACATATATATATACATATACATATATATATATATATATATATATATATATATATGTATATGTATATGTACAAATGTATATATGCACATGTAAACTAAAGTACAATAATTATGAAATACGCATTTCCTTACTTATATACTTATAAACTTTCTTCTATATAAAAGAAACAGACCAAGTATTTCCTAATATATATATTTCCCATTGATTAACATATTAGATCAGATATGATGAGCCTCGGTCTAGTAGACGGTCTGCCTCAGCTGATCCTCGACCTTGGTACTGGGCCTTCCTACCTCGTCCTCAACTCGAGTTACACCTTGAACGACAACAAGTGGCACCGTCTTGACGTCATCTGGAAGGACAAGGTAAGGTTGAAGTCTCGTGTGTGTGTGTGTGTGTGTGTGTGTGTGTGTGTGTGTGTGTGTGTGTGTGTGTGTGTGTGTGTGTGTGTGTGTGTGTGTGTGTGTGTGTGTGTGTGTGTGTGTGTATGCACGTTTTCATGTGGGCATGTACATACTGATATAGATCCATATTGATATATATTCCAGTATAATGGTTACTGCATTATGCCTTCCTATGTTTTGCCTAAAGAAAGCTCCTTGTTGTTGCACAGAAGCTTACCAGGTCCTCCTCGTTGTCTCCTCCAGCAGGTGGAACTCATCGCCGACCTCTGCTGCGGTTCCTCGGAGACGCTCTTCCCTTCAGGAGACAGCGCGATGCCCAAGGACTCCGAACCTCCCCCTCGAAGTCCGTCTTTGTGCAGAGCGTCTGCCGTTCTCTCCCCAGGGGCGAGGATCCTCAACACCCTCCTCCCTCTCCAGGTCGGAGGCCTGGCACATCCTCCTCCAGACCACAGCCTCTACGGGTGGCCCAGGGCCATACCGGCCACGCCCTTCAGAGGCTGTATACGTAACGTCCGTATCAACGGCGAGGTAGGTAGTCGTTCGTAGTGTAACGAGTTTAGCTACGGAGGCAAGAGAGACGAGGAAATCCTTAATTTCTGAACTAGAACTGATTTACACGCGGCCTGAGGGCGGTATGTATACCGTATATAAGCGATCCACCCGCGGTGTACAAGTAAGTGTATTGGGTTAGGTCAGGTCACCCAGCGGCGACCTCATTTGAAGATACAGTAGATGGCCTGATGCCTATATATATACCGTATGTAGGCGAGCCACCCGCGGTGTACTAGTAAACGTATTGGGTCGGGTTAGGTCAGTCAGAGGCGACCTCCAAGGGAACGAAGATGCGGGAGATGGTGAGGTTAGGTCGCGCCGTCCACGTGGCAGGCACTGAGGTGAGGGTGGAGTTTGTACATCGGCGTCTCCACTTCGGCCAGGTCGCCGTCAGCGTTGAGGAATCAAGTTCGAACTGGACTATCGAAGTCGTCTTCGGCGTCTCGACCTCCGAAGTGGCTCCTGGCGAGCGTCCTTTCTTTGGGAGGACGATGGTCATTAAGAAGAACATCAAAATCGCATATGTTAAGTGTGAGCGTGTGTGTACAAGCACACAAACATAAGATATGAATATTCGTATATATATATACAAAGATTTGTGTGTGCGCGTGCGTGTTGTGTGCGCGCGTGCGCGTATGTGTGTTTTGTGTGTGTGTGTGTGTGTGTGTGTGTTGTGTGTGTGTGTGTGTGTGTGTGTGTGTACGTGTATGTACATATGTGTGTTTTTTCTCATGGTTTTTGCCCGTATCCAAGCGAATGACTTAGAGAGAGAGAGAAAGAGAGAGAGAGAGAGAGAGAGATAGGATAGCTAATCGGATCCATCCATTATTCGACAACGCATAATAGGATAATAGGATAAACCCATTACGTTGAGTCACTGTCCAGATTTTTCTTTCTTTTTCTTTTTTCTATTTTTTTTTCTTTTCTTTTCTTTTTTTTCCTCCGAAGGCTCTATGGTCGATCAACACGACCCAACATCAAATGGAACCCTTACACTAGAACGAGATATCAATTAATCCAGTTCTTATGACCCTCGCCTTTCCATTGATAAATCATATAATCTAATTAATTCACTAAGTGCTTATTACAGCTACATTATTCTCATTAGTGTCATTTTGGCTTTGTATACGTCATCGAAGCTGGGATTGATGCCTTTGAAGGATGCTACGATTTCATTAATGTAATGTCTGAGTAGGGGAAAGGATGTATTGTATTATCAAAAAACAAATAAATAAATAAGAATAAAGATAAAAGTAAAAGATGTCAACCTACCTGGGTATAGTATCGGATATGCAAAAATAAATATGCAAAAATAAATAGATGAATAAATAAATAGATAAATAAATAAGTGAATAAAAATAAATAAAGAAATGAATATAGATCAATAAACAGATAAATTAATAAAGATAGAAATAAAAAGTGTCAACCTCCCTGGGTGTAGTACTGGATATACAATGTAAATAAATGAATTAATTAATTAATTAATAAAGATAAAAATAAAAAGTGTCAACCTCCTTGGGTATAGTACTGGATATACAAAAAATAAATGAATAGATAAAAAAAATCAATAAATAAGTGAATAAAAATAAATAAATATGAATAAATAAACAGATAAATTGATAAAGATAAAACTGAAAAACGTCAACCTCCTTGGGTATAGTACTGGATATACAAAAAATAAATAAATGAATAAGTGAATAAAAATAAATATAAACAAACATAAATTAATAAAGATTAAATTAAAAAGTGTCAACCTCCTTGGGTATTGAGATATATAAAAATAAATAGGTAAATAGATAAAATCTAAACAGCTTTGGATGTATCTTATATTTATAACTTCGTTGCGTCAGACGATTTTATTCGTTTGTCTTAAGCCCTAAACCACATCCAAAGGGTTACTTCTTTTAACTATCGTCTCGTTAACTGCGATTTGTGTCTTGTGCACTAGTTAGCTACCTCCAGGAAGGTTAGGTTAGGTTAGGTTTCGTTTGGTTAGGTTAGTTTAGGTTAGGCTTCGTTAGGTTAATCTTGTTCATTTAAGGGAAACCCTCGACATAGTCAAAGGTTTAATCTCTTGTTCCTGTTAACTAAATTAATCATTGTTAATCTCCTGAAATCCTTGATCTCTTGTGTGGCAAATGTTAAAAAATAGATCAAACAAAAATAATTTATTTTCAGGGGGAATATATATCCAAAACATACGAATCTATTTTGTATGTGTATTTATTCATTCGTGTATAAAGACAAATATATATTTTTTCTTGTATATGTATATGGTATATATGCTTCGTCATTACTGTTATTTTTATTCTTCAATATTTGTTTTATCTTCTTTATCACCTATTTATATATTTCTTATTTTTTTCTTACCTTGTTTAATGACGTCAAAAAATTCAATATATTTTCATTTTCATCAGTTACTATTTTCCCATATCTTTCGTAAATTTCCCGTTTTCTTTAAATCTTAATCACCCATTTTTGTTTAATTTCTCTTATTGTAGATCACAAATTCCCGTTTTCCAACATTCTTTGCAAAATTTCCCATCCTCCGATTATTTCTAGCTCTCCATTTTCTATGCCATACTTTCCGTTTTCTCTTGCAAATTTTCTTTTTTTCTTATTTCTCGTCTTCTAAGTATTTATAATTCCTCGTTTTCTGTTTATTTACATTTTCTTTTTGTGTATTTTTACACCATTTTTCATCGACTATCGAATTCTCAAACATTTGTTTTCTTTACCCAACACTACCTACTCTCCTCCTTCACCTTGATCCCACTCTCACTCCTCTCCCGTCCCCTCCACCTCACTCCTACTCCCTTCCTCCCCCTCCATTTCTCTTTTCATCCCCCTATTCCCTCCCCTATCCCCCTCCCACTTCCCTTTCCTTCCCCACCACCTCCCTCTCCTCCCACTTCTCTTCCTTCACTCCCACCTTCTCTCTCCTCCCTCCCCCACTCCTCCCCTCCTCCCTCCCCCAATCTTCCCCCATCTTCCCTCCTCCTTTATTTCCTCACCCAACGCTACCTCCTGACTCCTACCCTTCTCGTGACTCCCCCTGGGTGTGACTCCTTCCTTCCTACTTCCACGTGGGATTTCCTGGGGACTCCCAATAGCTGCAGGACCTTGGAGAAGCGTCTATGGGATGGGGCAGTGACGCCGGATGCCCCAGGCTGGACTGTGCGAGGCGTGGTCTTCAGTGTGGACCTCACGGGAGGTAAGTCTTCAAAAAAGTCTTTTCGAAATTTTAATTTTTTTTTCAAAAATGAACTTGTCTCTTCAGTAATAATGATTAGTCCTCAAAGAAGTCTTTTCAATTTTTTTTCTATTTTATTAAGTCTCCTTTGAAGAACTTGCTTTCTTTAGCAATAGTGATAAGTCCTCATAAAAGTCTTTTAAAAAAAATTCCTATTTTTTTTTTTTTCGAAAGTCTTCCCAGAGAAACTTGTCTCTTCAGTAATAATGATAAGTCTTCAAAGAAGTCTTTTCAATTTTTTCTATTTTTTTTCGAAAGTTTCCATAGAGAAACTTGTCTCTTCAGCAATAATGATAAGTCCTCAAAGAAAAATAGATAAAAATCTTTAAAAAAAAAAATCTATCGACAGCACTTTTGTTATGAGTCAAATAATTATCGCTTCAAATCTTCTCTTCATTTCAAATTTCTTCTCAGTAATGCTATTCCTCAACAAAGTCTTGACACAAAGTTACTCAATTTTTGTAAAAGAAAAAAAAAAATCTGGGGACCTTTTTCTCTCCAGCAGTAATATTTTGCCTCGGAAAAATAAATTGTCAAAAAAATTCTCAAATGTTTTCAAAAAGAAAAACATTGAGAAACTTGTCTCTTCAGTTATTTTAAGCTTCAAGTGATTCTTGTCATAAAGTTTTCAGTGTTGTCAAAAAAGTTCACAAAGAGAAAAAAAAATCCTTTACTGGTCGTGGGGGGGGGGACAATCCTGAAATTAATATTTTCATAAAATTACCCTTTTTTTTTAAAGTTCTTCAGGGAAGTTCATTTTCTCTTTTGAGGTATTTTGAGTTCTCAAAAATCTTGCGACAGTGTTTCTCAATATCATAAAAAAAAATTCTCACAAAGAGATAATTATCATATCTTTACTGGGAGCTGGGTAACTCCTCAAATAGCATTATTTCTATTACTTTTAGTATTTAGTCGGCAATATCCAGCGACTCTATCCTTAATGATGATATCGCGCCGAAAGGGAAGGGAGAGTCAAAGAGGAGGTAAAGGAGGGATTTAAGGAGAATGTGTCTTAAAGGAGAAAGAGTCGAAGCGAAAGAGACCATCCCCCCCCATTTTTTTCTCCTCTCTCTCTCTCTCTCTCTCTCTCTCTCTCTCTCTCTCTCTCTTTCCTTGGGGATAGGAAGTTTAAGACCTCAATTTTTTTTCTGCTTCTTCTTCTTCTTCCTCTTTTTTTTTTTTTTTTTTTTTTTAAGGAAGGTTAAGACCTCATTTTTTTTCTTGTACTTTTTTCTCCTTGGGGATAGGAAGGTTAAGACCTTAAACATTTTTTCTTTTTTTTTTTTTCTTTTTTTACTTCATTTTATATTTTATCTATTTTATTTGTCTACTTGGGTATTTTATTTATCTATCTACTTTCTTTTATTAATCTAAAACTTGAAACTTGTATTTCCGCCTTTTTTTCTCTTCACGAACTTTTCACCGACTTCGGACCCTTCCGAAGTCGAGGTCCGCTAAACTTGATTCACAAAGACAGAATATCCCAAAATCAGTCTATCTTACCAATGTTTTAGAACATTCTATCTTACCAATGTTTTAGAACATTCATTCCCTCTTGATTCACATATTTTATTAAGGTGACACATTCACTTGCTCTTGATTCATATATTTTATTAAGGTGACACATTCATTCGCTTTTGATTCACATATTTTATCAAGGTGACACATTCACTCGCTGTTAATTCATATATTTTATTAAGGTGAACTTCAAGCAATTTTGTAAAAAAAAAAAAAAAAAAAAAAAAAATCGAAATCAGACTCGATCCACCAAGATCTTTTCCAAGGTCGACCTCAACTATGTAATAAAATCACCTGACGGCAACCAGAAAAGAATCTAAACAAGGCTCCACAGTATTCAAGGTCTATTCAAATGAGCCAATGGCCTTAACAAAGGTCATGCAAACAAGGTCATCATATTCAAGGGCTTTAACAAAGGTCATGCAAACAAGGTCATCATATTCAAGGGCTTTAAACAAAGGTCATGCCGACAAGGTCATCATATTCAATGGCCTTAACAAAGGTCATGCAAACAAGGTCATCATATTCAAGGGCTTTAACAAAGGTCATGCAAACAAGGTCATCATATTCAAGGGCTTTCATAAAGCTGATGCAGGCAAGGTCATCATATTAAGACAACAGGATTCGTAGTTATGAATTTAGATTGGACAAATTTAGATTTAATAAGAAAATAGGCAAGAACTGGTTCACCAATAGAGAGATTAACAAATGGAATAGACTTAGTAACCATGTAGTTAGGGAGCGCTGAAATTATTGGTTGTTTTAGGAGATGAGATAACTTTATGGATAGACATGGCAGGTGGTAAGGGACATGGAACTGCCTAATGTAGGCCCTATGGTCTCTTGCAGTCCCCTCCATTGTCAGGGTACTGACGCGTACAAGGTTCAAAAAAGTTGTTCTTATCTGGAAGCAAACGTCCGATAATGTGATTGATGAGGGAGATTGACTACCCACCCCCACCCACCCCTGATCTAATCCCGCTGATGGATTCGTGAACCTATTCAAGAAGATTCGATTGTGTCCTGCTCCGATCCTCTTTTTTTTTTTTCACTCTGTCGAGGGAGGTCCAACTCCGTAGATTTTAACTCGTGAAATAGGGATGTCCAACTCCGTAGGTTTTTTTTTTTTTTTTTTTTTTTTTTTTTTTTTTTTTTTTTTTTTTTTTTTTTCCTGGCCGAAAAATACTCTTACCTGCGTTGGATTGCAATCCCAGTCCACTGGATTTCATTCATTTCACAAGATTTTCCATAATGTAGTGGACTTGATTCATATGTTTTCGTTCACTTTCAACGACCAGTTTTCATATAGGCCTCAACTTTTTACTCACAGTAACTAAAGATTGCATTCTTGCTGCCACTAAGCCATTTTCTTTTGTTTGATTATTATTTCTTAATATTCCATCAAGATATTTCATTCAAGTAAAAGAACTATTAACATAGAAGGCCTTGACCATCCTCCATTTTTTCATAAAACAATTACATACATCTTAAAAAAAAAAAATCCCTTCAATGACGTCATCGAAAAGTGGATATAAACAAGACGAATGACGTCATCAACACCAAAGGAAACTCACAGTGGTGTTCTTAAAAAAATTCTTAATTTATATAAATCTTATAAATCCTTCAAAGGGAAATATTTATTTAAGGAAATACTTTTTTTAAGAACATATTTTTTTAAGAATATAAATTTTTCCCTTCCAAGGATTTATAGAAGGTTTATATAAGGAAAGATTTTTTTAAGAATACCACCGTAAGAATCTAAGAATCTTACGTTGGTATTCTTAAAAAAATATTTCTTGATATAAATCTTTCCCTTCCAAGGATTTATAGAAGATTTATATAAGGAAAAAAAATAAGAATACCACCGTAAGAATCTAAGAATTTTACGTTGGTATTCTTAAAAAAATCTTTCTTTATATAAATCTTTCCCTTCCAAGGATTTATAGAAGATTTATATAAGGAAAGAAAATAAGAATACCACCGTAAGAATCTAAGAATTTTACGTTGGTATTCTTAAAAAAATATTTCTTTATATAAATCTTTCCCTTCCAAGGATTTATAGAAGATTTTTATAAGGAAAAAATAAGAATACCACCGTTAGAATCTAAGAATTATGTTGGTATTCTTAACAAAATATTTCCTTACATAAATCTTTCCCTTCCAAGGATTTATAGAAGATTTATATAAGGAAAGATTTTTTTTAGAATACCACCGAAAGGATCTAAGAATCTTATGTTGGTATTCTTAAAAAAAAAATTGAAAAAATATTTCCCTTCGAAGGATTTATAAAAGATTTATATAAGGAAAGTTTTTTTTTTTTTTTTTTTTTTCCTTTTAGAATACCACCGAAAGTAGAGGGAAAGAGCGAGAGCAAGAGCGAGAGCGTGGCAAAATAAAAGAGTCGTCGTCGTCGAGGGAACAGCTGTGCTATCGTTAAGTCAGACACGAGAGGAAGTCGTTTCATTTCGAAAAGAATTCCGAACAGGACGTGTTGACTTACTCAGCGGAAAGATCCTAGTCCGGCTGTAAAATAAATGAACGAATAAATAAAATGAATTAATGAATGGAAAAAGGATATATATAAAGTGGTAAAAACAATATTTGGAGTTGATAAAGTGCAGAAGTTAATATGATGCGTATGAAATAAACAAATGAATAAAATCTAAAAACATGTAAATGAATAAACAAGGGAATAAATAAATAAAGAAGGAATTAAATAAATAAATGAATAAATAAAACAAATTATATATTAAATGAATAGATATATAACAAAATTACAAGTGAATAAAAAATTATAAGTAAATGATAAAAAGACTATTGAAAATATCGTTCAAACACTGTTGTTTTGATTTTCAGTAAAGAATTTTTTTTTTCAATAATCATCAATAAATCATGTCTGTCTTAAGTCAACTCACATTTGGAATATTTCTTTCCCCAAATTTTATCAAATACTTTACAAATTTAAAATGGCTACAACGATGAGCTCACTCCCCGAGCGAGTTAGAACATCGTTACTTGCAGCGAAGGTCAAGGAGGATGGTGGTTCGAACCCTGCCACCGGCGAAATTGA
>NC_134800.1:5681111-5693611 GCF_046742065.1 Oratosquilla oratoria | reverse complement strand
ATCAAAATTCTCGACGCGCGGGTGGCGGGTGTTTTTTATGCGGTTTTTACGCGGTTTTTACGCGGTTGCAGCCGCGGAGAAATACGTAAGCGGGTCTTGCCTTCGCCACGTGAAAGAGGTCCTAATCTTCCCAAAATCCTTCGAGATCCTTTTTGACCGACTTGCATGTCTTCATTCTGTCTGTCGACAGATGATATTTTCTAGTTTGGGGGAAAATACCCTCAGACTATGAATTTTTATGTATATCACGCATAAGAATGAAGGAGACTGCAAGAGACCATAGAGCCAACACTAGGTAGTTCCATGTCCATTACCACTTATATTCCCCATCCATAAAGTTAAGTCTTAAGGCTTAACATATAAATGAAGGAGACTGCAAGAGACCATAAGGTCAACACTAGGTAGTTCCATGTCCATTACCGCCTGTCATCCCCATCCATTAAGTTGCCTAACCTTCTTTTAAAACAACCGATAGTTTCAGCGCTCACTACAATTGAAATCCAACACTACGAGTTCTGTTCTGTTGTCTTGATATGATGACCTTGCCTGCAACGCTCGATTTTTTTTTTTTTTTTTTTTTTTTTTTTTTTTACTGCTGCCTAGCAATCTTATTCAATTAAGGAAAACATTCAGACTCTGGAGAATTAACAAACTGTGGAGCTTTTTCTCCATCTATCTATCTATCTATCTATTTCTCTCTATCTATCTCCCTCTCCTCTTTCTCTCTCTCTCTCTCTATCTCTCTATCTATTTCTCTCTCTATCTATGTACCTATCTATCTATCTATCTATCTATCTATCTCCCTCTCTATCTATCTATTTCCCTCTCTCACTTTCTCTATCTCTCTATCTATTTCTCTGTCTCTCTCTCTCTCTCTCTCTCTCTCTCTCTCTCTCTCTCTCTCTCTCTCTCTCTCTCTCACTCTCTCTCTCTCTCTCTCTCTCTCTCTCTCTCTCTCTCTCTCTCTCTCTCTCTCTCTCTCTGTCTGTCTGTCTGTCTCAGCGAAGAGAAGAGAGAGAGAAAGGAAAGAAAAAGAAGAGAGAAAAAAATCATGACTTCATCAGGATTACCACCCTAATTTCTCCCCACCTTTCCCCTTCTCCCTCTCCTTCCCCCTCCCTCTCCCCCTCCCTACCTTCTCCATCCTTCTCCCTCTCCTCCCTCTCCTTCTCCCTCTCTCTTCCTTCCCTTTCCTCCTTCTCCTTCCCCTCCCCCTCCCGCTGTTTCCGTTCCTCCTCACCTCCCCCTCGTCCCCTCCCCTTCCCTCCCTTTTCCTCCCCTTCCCTACCCTTCCCTACCCTTCCCTCCCCTTCCCTCCCTTTTACTCCCCTTCCCTACCCTTCCCTACCCTTCCCTACCCTTCCTTCCCCTTCCCTCCTTCCTCAGCTGACTAGCGGGCCATCCTTCGTAAGCTTCACGTTGGTATTCTTAAAAAAAAATATTTCCTTATATAAATCTATAAATCCTTGGAAGGAAAAGATTTATATAAGGAAAGATTTTTTTAAGAATACCACCGTAAGATTCTTACGGTGGTATTCGTAAAATAAATCCTTATGTGAATATTTCCTTTCCAAGGATTTATATTAGATTTATATAAAGAAAGAATTTTTTAAGAATACCACAGGCAGACCCATCGACTTCGCGAAAAAGAAGAACATTTTCTTATTTATTTTCTTTTTATTACCTTATTGCTCAAGCAACACGGAAGTAATATGAATATAATTTTCAATGACGTTTTTTTATTAGTTGACTGATATTTACAGTGGATATTGGAATAGTGATGATTTTGGGATAGTAAACTTCCTGGAGTTCTCGTGCATTTGGCAGTCATGTAAATGTCGACCATTTGCTTAGAAATCAACGATTAACAGGAGAAATTAATCGTCATCTACTTGAGCGCAAAATTATGATAAACGTTAATCAAACAAGTGTGAAAACATTTATCATGGATAAAACGTTTGAGCTCGCTAAACGTTTAGTATTGTTTGAAGTACTTTCAGTGTGGGATTTACGTTTTTTGTGATTTTCTTTGTGAATGGATTCTACACTTGATACAACGTTCATAAATCGGTCATGGCATTGCTTTTGAAATAACAGAAAACAGTTTTGTTTTTCACATCCATTTGACAAATGTCACATGTCTTGCTCGCTTGTCATACCCCAAAAGCGAAAACTGTCATGGCTGACATGGCCTTTTACTTGGTAAAGAATTTCATAGATGAATTTGACCATAAATATAATAGAATAGAATAAAGTAAAAACATTCATTGTCGTGTAAAGATTATACAAAAATAAACATACGAGCAAGTATTATTTCTATGAGAAAGTATATTCCAGTTCAAACTGTTTTTGTTTTGAAATATCGACGACTCGGTCTGGGTACTGTGACGTCATAACGCCAGTGTTGCCAAAGCAGAAAAGACAACAGTTATTTTGATTTCAGTATCAATTGTGATATTATTATTACTTGTTGATTATATACAAAAATAATTATTATAATCCTTTATCAAAATGACATTAGTGTGTATAAGAACCTCAAACGATAGTTACAAATATTAAAAACCGATTAGAAATATATTTATGTAAAATTCCTGAATACACATTTGAAGGCTCGCATCGAGAACAATATAAAATGATAATCAGAGAATTGTAGTCAGTCTTACAGCAATTTAATGTTTTATCAAGCAATAACACCAATTTACCATTCTTTGACAAGCGTAAAATCGTTACTAGGTTTTACAACAATGCCGTAAAGTTGGTAGGCCTGATGAGACAATTGGCAATCGTGATTAACCGTCTCAGATCGCCATATCTATGCAAAATGTGTATATCTTTGTTGTTGTGTTTATACAAGCTTGTTTACAAAATAAATATATTTTGTTGTAAGATTTGAACTAATCGAAAGAAATTCTTTCTTTGCACATAAAGAATTGAATAGGATGGGCTGTAGGAGAGAAAGAGAGAAAATGAGAGAGAAAGAGAGAGAGAGAGAGAGAGTGAGTGAGAGAGAGAGAGAGAGTGAGAGGGAGGGAGGGAGGGAGAGAAAGAGAGATAGAGAGAGGGAGAAAGAGAGATAGAGAGAGGGAGAAAGAGAGATAGAGAGAGGGGGAGAGAGAGAGAGAGAGAGGAAGGGAGGGAGGGAGAAGGAGGGGAGAAGTGAGAGTGAAAGGGAGGAAGGGAGAGAAAGAGAGATGAAGAGAGAGACAGAGGGAGGGAGGGAGGGAGAGAGAGTAAGAGGGAGGGAGGGAGAGAAAGAGATAAAAAGAGAGAGGGAGAGAGAGAGAGAGAGATAGGGAGGGAGGGGAGAGAGTGAGTGGGAAGAGAGAGAGAGTGATAAAGAGAGGGCGAGAGAGAGAAAGAGATAGAGAGAGAGAGAAGGAGAGAGAAAAAGAAAAAGAGAAGGAGAGAGAGAAAGAGAAAGAGAGAGAAAGAAAAAATGGACCAGTTGATGGTAACAAAGTGAGATGGTGGACTTTTCGGAGACTCGTTGTAAGGCAGGTCAGATTGAGTTAACGATTGGGTTGAATTGGAGATGGAGATAGACCTCCCGGGAAGGTCCCCGGTGGATTAAACGGAAAATAGACTCAATGACACACATGCACACATGCACACACACACGCACACACACACACAAACACACACACACACACACACACACGCACGCACACACACACACGCACACACACACACACACACACACACACACACACACGACTCGATGGCGCAGTTAATAGAATTCCCTGCCGCCACTACAGCGGTCCGGGTTCGAATCCCGCCCAGGGCTGAAATAATTTCAGTATCGCTGCGCTGTCAGTCGTTACTCCAATTTTCGTGGACTGGGAGTTGGGTGTGTGTGCGTGTAAGGTCACATCATTACCCATAGATCGGTCATGTATGAGCTCTATGCTCTCTTCCGGAAGGGTCACAGCTGTCTATGACGAGTCCAACACGTGATCCATGACCATGGTGAATCATACACATACATTTGAAAAATCAATCAGATTTTGCGATTATCGTAATGTTTCTGGTGATTTTCTGGACTGCAGTAGATGTCTTTCAATTTCAAATCTATTATGATCAATTTTGAGCAGAAAAATTAAAACAAATTATCATGATATCATCTTAGTCTTTAATCATATATTTTGTTAAATTCTGTGACTCACCTTGGTCTTTGGATCACGTGTTGGACTCGTGATCGACAGCTATTTCCCTCCCGGAAGAGAGCTCAGAGATCGTATGACCTATCTATGGGTAATGCTTTGACCATACACGCAAACACACACCCAAGTCCCCGCCCATGAGAGTTGGAGTAACGACTCGAAGCGCAGCGATACTGAAATTATTTTCGGCCCTGGGCAGGATTCGAACCCGGACCGCCGTAGCGACAGTTTGAAACTCTACCAACCGCGCCACCGAGTCGTGTGTATACACGTGCGTACATACACACCCACACAGATGTACACGTACACAAGCACACACGTATGCATAATCATGGGTACATAAAGACGCACACACATGTATACATACTCACATGTTCACAAACACCCACACACGCACGCACCCACAACAAAACATCGTACCAAGTTTTCCATACAAAAGTCTACGGGGAAACACGTCATTTTTCGTTGTTGTTTTTGTTGTTGCTTTTTTTTTGTAGTTGTTGTTGTTGTTCTCTTGGCCCATATACTTTATTATGGCTATTTTTCGGATGATTGCATTATGCTAGAGGAAGAGGGAGGTTTCCAGCAATGAAAGTATAAAGTTAGATTATTTTCTTTTGGAAGGGGTGGGAAAGGATAAGGATGAGGGTGAGGAAGAGAGGGAGTAAGAGAGAGAGAGAGAGAGAGGATGAGAGAGAGAGAGAGAGGGAGAGAGAAATTAAGGACCCAGCCATAACGAGTTCTTGATCTTAGTTTAGGTTAGATTAACTTATCACAGCTCATAATTGGAACTTCTGCCTGTGACGTCAATTCCTAGTTTCTAATCACACATCAGAGACCTCCAACGGTGAGGAAGAGGAAATTGTCACACTAGATGAAGGAAATTACCCAGAATGCCGAGAATTATCCAATAAGGTCTGTCTTTCCTACCGCCCACTGGGAGGCTCTGGAAGTCTCTTCCTCCCTCAAGACTTCTCCTTCTGTCGATGATTTCTTGCACTCTTCTGAAAATGAGATTCTGAGGTGCTTGCAACTACACAGAGGTTTTATTTTGATTGGACATTTATGTTTGTGTTAGTGGGTGTGTGGGTGTGTGGGTGGATTAATACGAGTGTGGTGTGGGTGTGACCGGTTGTACATGGATATAAAATCTAGTCGAGTGGTAGACCAATCTAGTTTTCTTCTAGAGAAATAACTGCCTTGGAATCAGAATTAAGTTCTTTGGTTTCTGGAGCCCCAGAAGACAAGAATTTCTTAAATAATCGCAAATTAAAAAAAAAATCCTCTTTGGATGCGGAGGACCATAGATGTCCAACGAAGGCCTCTGTAGACGAAGAAGTATCTGAACTAAGCTGCCAGGGGCCAAAGGGAAGTCTTCGATGTTTCTCGAAGTACCGAGAGAACCAAAGAATGTGTCCGTGGCCAAAGAGAGAGCTTTGAGGTTCCCGGAGTTCCAAAAGGGCTGAAGAAAGTCTTTCAAGAGGGCCCGAGAAGGTCTTTCAAGAAAGCCCAAGAAGATCTTTGAGGTCAGAAGGATCCTCTAAGAATCGAAGAAGGTTGTTGGGGATCTGCGGTTCTTCATGGGCTATTAGACACATGTCGAGAGCTTTTTATGTTCTTGGAGGGCCGGGCGATATCGTTGTGCCGTCTTCCTCCCCGAACTCGCCCACAAGGTGCCACGGTGGCACTCTGGAAAGTGCCTCTTTCCATGGTTGTCAGAGCACATTAGGTAAAGGTGTGACTTCTGTTGGTTCTTCAGGGTGAGAGTGAAATTTCGTGGGTTATGAGATGGCATTTTATTTTATCTTATTTTATTTTAATTCATTTTATTCATTCATTTGTCTATTTATTTTTTGAGGGGGAGGAAGTTGGATAAGGAGCTTTCTCTATTTCTTTTTTATAATAGATTTACAAAAATATATATACTGTATCCTGAGATTTGTGGATTTTCGCATTCTTTTAGGTTACAATCGTTTTGATGCTTTCACTATCTCCGGAAAATAGTATTCCTTGTGTCTACTTTATCTTTGGTTCTCAACTTGGGGAATTCCCCCCTGAAGAGAAATTTTCTTGCATTGCACTAGTAAGGACATATGTTACTAAGCCGTTCTTCCTAATCTAGAACCTCTTTAGTTGAAGTAAATAACAATTTACTAAAATCCTGTTTATGTGCCTTCAAGAGTGTTTTGGCTATACGAATACTGCTCGTCATGTCCCTGTTTATCAATCTTCCATCATCACCAGTCCAAGAGAGCAATCAAACACAAGTACCTTGTTTGTGAGTCTTGTTTTTAAGACTTGTTTTCGTCAGAAGTCGAGTCATTGAGGTCACGGGTCATCTTTGTATTTAAAGACCGTCTCTTTCAAAGACTTAGACAAGGCGTTTGACATACTCCATCCCTTTAACGTAAACTCCAATTTAACTCCAAATTCTTGTAAAGATGTGGGGGGGGGGGCAGAGGGGGACAAAAATAGTTTTTCTCTAAAAAATTATACAAGTTTGTGGATAACGATGACAAAAATATAAGGGACATGTAACTGCCTAGTGTAGGCCTTATGGTCTCTTGTAGTCTCCTCAATTCTTAGATTATTAGATCGATAGATCAAGACTCTACAAATTAGAACTTGACTTTTGCTGAATGGATTCAGCTGTATTTAGCCAGAACGAAGTCTGTAAAGGGGTTCATTGGCTACAAGAAGGTTACTATTGTGTCGCAGAAAAGTAATTTGTCGTTGAATCCAGCGCTTCTATCCTTGGGGGCAATATGAAGTCATAAAGATGGTAAAAGAGATTTTTGAAGAAGACAGCAGAAAGGAAAGGTGGAAGAAGTTAAAGGTAATTAATATTCTCTCTCTCTCTCTCTCTCTCTCTCTATCTATCTATCTATCTATCTATCTATCTATCTTTTGTAAAAATTATTCTCCAATCATAAAAGAAGGACGTGTGACTCTGGTCCGTAGGGGTGTCATTAAAGTTTCCTAAAATGATCGCTACATAAAACGTCAATAGCCCCATACGTGGGAGTACTGAAAGTGAAAGGTAATGTTCAAAATAAGTGACTTTTAATGCTATTACGGCTGTCGTAAAGCTAAATGCAATCTATTTCCGAGCTCCAATGGTCGCGCGCACACACACACACACACACACACACACACACACACACACACACACACACACACACACACACACACACACACACACACACACACACACACACACACACACAATAAACCGTATAGTATTATTATTATTATTATTATTATTATTATTATTATTATTATTATTATTATTATTATTATTATTATTATTAATATTATTATTATTATTATTATAATTATTATAATTATGATAGTTATTATTATTATTATCATTATTATAATTATTATTATAATTATCATTATCATTATTGTTATTATTATTATCGTCATTATTATTATTATTATTATTATTATTATTATTATTATTATTATTATTATTATTATTATTATTATTATTATTATTATTATGATTGTTATTATTATTATTATTATCATTATTATTATCACACACACACACACACACACACACACGTGGTGCAGTGGTAGAGTTCCCGGCTGCCACTACGGCGGCCCGGGTTCGAATCCTGTCCAGAACTGAAATAATTTCAGTATCGCTGCGCTACGAGCCGTTACCCTAACACCCGTGGGTGGGAAGTTGGGCGTGTGTGTGCATGTAAGGTGACAGAATAACCCATAGATTGGTCATATATGAGCTCTGAGCTCTCTTCCGGGAGGGAAATAGCTGTTGATCACGAGTCCAACACGTGATCCAAGAACATGGTGAATCACACACACACACACACACACACACACACACACACACACACACACACACACACACACACACACACACACACACACACACACACACACACACACACACACACACACACACATCTCTTTCCTAATTTGTATCCCGTCAATACAGTGGCGGAGTTTATGTATTTTATTCTGTATTATGTATTATTATGTATTATATGTGTATTATGTATCATATATATTATTATGCATTATATGTGTATTATGTATTATTATGTATTTTATTCTGTATTTTATTCTGTCTGAAAGATGGAATAAATTCACTAATATATGTCACGCCACTGTGTCACAGAAGTTCATCAATCTCTATTCAGATGTCATGACACAAACGCCCTCTGAAGCTGATCACCCATCCAGTCATCTATCCATCCATCAACATATCAACTCATCAATTCTCTATCGCCTGCAGTCACATCCACGACACTCGCCCGATCCATCCCTCCATCCATCAAACCATCAACCCATCCATCCTCTGTCTCCTGCATCCACGACATTCTGCTGATCCATTCATCCATTCGTCAATCCGCGTCAATCCTGTGTTATTCCCGGCAGGTTGCATTGACGACGTCCGGTTGTCCGGGAAAGGGATTCCCATGCCGCCCGCCGTCAACGGCACGACCTGGGGCCAAGCCACGGCCATGAGGAACGTTCACAGGGACTGTAAGGCGCCCCCGGCGTGTACCAACGTCACTTGCACGCCACCCTTCTCCTGCATCGATACTTGGAGGAACTACTACTGCGGGTAGGTCAAGGAGGACGTAGTGAGGTTACGAGTGTGAAGTCATCTCTTGTATCAGCACCCCGAGGAACTACTTCGACACGTGGAGAAACTACTACTGTACGTAGGTCAAGTGGGATGTATAAACACCTCAAGGAACTACTACTGCGGGTAGGTCGAGGGGGACGTAGTGAGGTTACGAGTGTGAGGTCATCTTTTGTATAAACACCTCGAGGAACAACTTCAACACCTCAAGGAAGTACTACTGCAGGTAGGTCTAGGAGAACCTAGTGAGGTTACGAGTGTGAGGTCATCTTTTGCATAAACACCTCGAGGAACTACTTCGACACGTGGAGAATCTACTACTGTAGGTAGGTCAAGGAGGACGTTGTAATGTTACAAGTGTGAGGTCATCATTTTTATAAACACTTCAAAGAAGTACTTCATCGGGAAGATCGAGGAGTACCTAGTAAAGTTACGAGAATGAAGTCATCTCTTGTATCAATGCCTCGAGGATTTACTACTGTGGGTAGGTCAAGGAAGAGGGGGACGAGGGGAGGAAGAGGAGGAGTGGGAGGTGAAGAGGAAGAGGAGGATGGGTAAAAGTAGGAGGAAAGGAAGGAGGAAGGAAGGGAGAGGAGAAGTAGGAGGGGAAGAGGAAGAGGATAAGGGGAGGAATAGGAGAAAAGAGAGGAGGAGGAGGAGAAGTGAAGGAAGAGGAGGAGTAGGAGGGAAAGAGGAAGAGGAGGAGGGATAAGAGTTGGAGAAAGGGGAAGAGAAGGAGGGAAGAGAGATGAGGAGCAGGAGGGAAAGAGGAAGAGGAGGGATAAGGTGGGAGAAGGAGGGAAGCAAGAGGGGGACTAGGAGGGAAAGAGGAAAAAGAGGAGGGATAACAGTAGAAAAAGGGAAAAGGAGGAGGGAAGAGTAAGAGGAGGAGTACTAGGAGAAGAGGAAGAAAAGGAAAGCTAAAAATAAGATAAAAGGGAGGAAGAGGAGAGGGAGGAAGAGGAGAGAAAGACTTCAAGTAAGCTAACTATGATATCACATGCCCGAGCGATGACGTCATTGTGTTGAAAGTGAGCTCCCCCAGTGTCATGCGAGACGACGCGTAGAATATATTAGGATTATTTTGCAATTTCCAGTACTCCTCCTCCTCCTCCTCCCACCATTCTCCCTCTTACCTCCCTCTCCCTCCTTTCCTCTTCCCTCTCTTCTTTCCTCGTCCCTCTCTTCTCCTCCCACCATTCTCCTTTTCTTCCTCCTCATTCTCCACCCCTCCTAATATTCTCCTTGTCTCCTCCTCATTCTCCCACCCTCCCTCTCCCCTCCTCCTTCAATTCTTCTCTTCCTCCTCTTTCCTGCCTTCTCCTCCTCGCTAATTCTTCCTCTTTCCTACTTGTTCCTCTTCCCTGCCTCCTTCTCTTCCCTACCTCCTCCTCTTCCCTGCTTCCTCGTCTTCCCTGTCTCCTCCTCCTCTTCCTCTTCCTCTTCTCTACCGACTCTTCTTCCCTACCTTCTCCTCTTCCTTACCTTCTCCTTTTCATTAACTCCTCTTTGTCCATGTACATGACAAAACATAAATCCGAAAAAAAATCTAATACCATCCCAACCACAGATTATAAAAATATAGAAAAGAAGATGAGCGGTCTACACCAGGAGGCGCTGATTAGCAGAATCCATGACCTTTTCCCTACAATGAGCTTTAGGGTCTATTGGAGGGGATATAATAAACACTCACTGCTGGGAATCGGAGGGGAGTGCGGGATTCGAACCCACAACTGAGCGGTTGCAAGATCAACACTCGAACACTTAGAAGACCTCTAGGACAGAACGTTGCTGGTTATTCGCATAGAAATCGTGGAAAATGTAAAAATCTAGATTAGGTTTAGTTCGCCTCGATGGGCCATTTTGGCATGGGCGGTCATATCATCCAGATGATTGCAGACACGAATCAGAGGAAATTGAAAGATCCTAGACCCAAAAACTGGAAGGTTGAGTCAGAGACGGATCGACCTGGGAGGTGAAAGATTGAAGGAGAGAATTGATGGATGCCTGCGTCAGGCGGTGAAAGTTGATGGGGTTGTTTTTGAGGAGAAAGAATGGAATGCTGTGAGAGAGTGCCCCAATTTGGAACCCGCTTCCTCCGTGTGAAGGGCTAGATCTGAAACTTAGCATTAATGGTTATGTTCTGGTAACAACGTTCTCTGTGAGTTGCTTGGAGTAACCGTCAATGACTTTCGGACTTATCCTTCCCTTGGCCAGCCTTATGTGGTCTCAGGGTGGTACGGCCCATGCAAGTGAGTTAACCAAGAGTGTCTTCGCGTTGCAGATGCGGCGAAGGAAAGGCGCTGACACCATCGAGGTCTTCGTGTGAAGACGAGAATCCTTCCCTTGGCCAGCCTTATGTGGTCTCAGGGTGGTACGGCCCATGCAAGTGAGTTAACCAAGAGTGTCTTCGTGTTGCAGATGCGGCGAAGGAAAGGCGCTGACACCATCGAGGTCTTCGTGTGAAGACGAGAATCCTTCCCTTGGCCAGCCTTATGTGGTCTCAGGGTGGTACGGCCCATGCAAGTGAGTTAACCAAGAGTATCTTCGTGTTGCAGATGCGGCGAAGGAAAGGCGCTGACACCATCGAGGTCTTCGTGCGAAGACGAGAATCCTTCCCTTGGCCACCGTGGTCTCACAAGAGTGTCTTCGTGTTGCAGATGCGGCGAAGGAAAGGCGCTGACACCATCGAGGTCTTCGTGCGAAGACGAGAACGAATGTGCCTGGTCACCGTGTCTCAACGGAGGAACTTGCATCAACGCTGATCCCGGTAAGTTGGTCTTACCCGGTTAGTTGGTCCTCTCCGGTAAGTTGGTCCTACTGGTAAGTTGGTCCTCCCCGTTTAGCTGGTCCTACAGGTAAGTTGGTCGCACAGGTACGCTGGTCCTCCCCGGTAAGTTGGTTCTACCGGTAAGTTGGTCCTACCGGCAAGTTGGTCCCACAGGTAAGTTGGTCCCACAGGTAAGTTGGTCCTACAGGTAAGTTGGTCCTACAGGTCCTAAATTGGTTCTTGTGACTCATGTACAGAGAGATACTATTCCAGACACACACGCGCGCACTAACGCGCGTTTTTGGAACAAAATCACTTACAAGAGAACTACAACAAATAGAAAGACATCAAATACTCAACGACGAAAGATGTATTTGTGTAGTCCTGATCTAACACATGTTTTCGGAACAAAATCACTCAGAGTTACAACAAAGAAAAAGATATCAAATACTCAACGACGAAAGATATGTTTGTGTAGTCCTGATCTATCATATGTACTTAAGCCTTTATTCTGGTTGATATGTGTGTGTGTGTGTGTGTGTGTGTGTGTGTGTGTGTGTGTGTGTGTCTGTGTGTGTGATACACGATGTCTGAAAGGTCATAAGCAACAAGACCAACAGACCTGATCTTGCAACTGACATACTCCTGCACAGATCCAGTACTCTACCCTCCCCCTCCCCCGTTCTCCCTCATCTCACCCTCCCCTCACTCTTCTCACGGTTCGTCGGGTCTGGCATAGTTCCCAGGAGGCCTCTCACCTCCTCTCACTTCCTCTCACCTCCTCCTCCTCCTCCTCCTCCTCTCACCTCCTCCTCCTCTCACCTCTGCCACTTCCTACCCCATGTCCTCACCTCCTAAACTCCCTCTATCTCTGTCCCCCTTCCTCCATCCTTCTTCCCCCCCTTTTCCTTTCCTCCCCTCTTCCTTCCCCTTTCATCCTCAACCTCCC
>NC_134800.1:5673611-5676111 GCF_046742065.1 Oratosquilla oratoria | reverse complement strand
TTTTTGGAATATACTGACATCTTTGGAATATACTGACGATTACCTGTGTCCATAATTATATGCTATCGTTTTTGGAATATGCTGACATCTTTGGAATATGCTGACGATTACCCGTGTCCATAATTATATGCTATCTACGTTTCCATTAATCGACTCTTGTCGTAAGCTCTAAAATCAAATTGCCAATGCTCACCGTTAAAAGTCGTCAAAGCAGTCAACCCATTAATCTTGTTTATAAGTCATATATATACACATACAATAACATACACAAATACACATACATATATATATATATATATATATATATATATATATATATATACATATATGTACATATATATATATATATATATATGTTTTTACAAGGATTACAAAGGCGGAGCATGCCGACAGGAGACCTTTTGATCCATATCTAGGTCGGATGCAAAAAAAAATATATATATATATATATATATTAACAATAAATTAAAACTATAATAATGTAAAAATAACAAATATGTATATATATATATATATATGTATATATATGTATATATATATATATGTATGTATGTATGTATTTGTTTTAGTTATCTTTGATTTTTTCTGTAATATGTCTACCTATTTATCTATTCATTATTATTATTTATGTTTTATATTTCTTTTTATTCAGTTGTTTATTTGTTTGTATATTTTATATTTTCATTAATTTATTTATTCATTTATTTAACTCTTTATTCACTTATTCATTTATTTGTGTATCTATCCATTCATTTATTCATTTATTTATTTATTTGTCTATTTATTTATTCATTTATTCATTTATCTATCAATTCATTGTGTGGGGAAGTCTACATTCGTAAAATATCTTTTCAATTCTTCATTTCTTTTAACATCAGAAAACCGGTCCGACAAAAAAAAAAAAAAAAAAAAAAAAGGGAAAAGAAAAATGGTCCACTGTGGACAATATTTCCACGCGTGGGGACATTTGAAACCGACCCATATGTCCCTCGCCCGTTTTTTCTTTCACTATTCCATCCAGCCAGGTCCTGGATGCCATCCGGCCAGAATCATTGGCCAAGCGCGCTGTCATCCATTTTTGTATAGTGGAATTATCATCCACTTCTAGAGTAGTAACAATATATGTATGTATACATGTATGTATGTATGTTTGCATGTATGTATGTATGTATGTGTGTGTACATGTATGTATGTATTCATGTATGTATGTGTGTGCGTGTGTGTGTGTGTGTGTGTGTATGTGTGTTTGTGTGTGTATGTATATGTGTATGTCTATGTATGTATTGCAGGTATGTATGTACTATACGTATATGTGTAAATATGTTCGTGTTTTCAAAGTGATGAAAATACCTGCAGCTTTGCAATATCCACAGAAATCTTTTCAAATGTCCGCAAACGATATCAAATGTACTGCAGCGTTAGAAAAGAAGAATTTCGAAAAGGCGCAATATTAAATCTTTTCAATATTCTATTTATATTCACATGATTTTTGTTTGAAATTAGGTTCACTTGGACCAGATACAAAAAATTAAAGATAAAGAAAAGAAAAATAATCAACAACCAAATCGACGCTTTCTAATATTTATGTTCATAAACCAGGGAAGTGTCTGTGACGTCACACCGCTTAAAATTCGAAGTAATATTTTTATTTAAGTCAAAACTGTTTAGCTAGACTTTTATTCTTATTATATTAATTATTCTTTATTTTTCGTGTTTTATTATGATAATATTTAAAAGGATTCTGTTTAGTATCCTGAAATTCAAATTCATACCACAAGTCGCCTGGTGTATGGTAAAATTTCACACTAACAATTTCATTCTAATAAGAATCGTCTTGATGCTAAAGTTTATCATTCTAATCAATTTGACCTATTTTTAGATATCTTTCAATTTTTATTATAGTATTAAAAAGGAAAGTTTTTTTTTCTGAAATGCATATTAATATCGCGGGTCGCTCTATCGAAGAGCAAATTTTTACACACAATTTCATTACCAAAGCCTTATTTTTATTACATTAATCGAATCTATTTATCTTTTTATGCATTTTATATTTCATCATAACATTAAAAAGGAAAGTATTTTATTTCTGTTTTTGTTCTGAAATTCAAATTCATACCACAAGTCGCCTTGTTCGTTGAGTAAATACAGATCGGGCAGACGCTGCTCTCTCTCTCCGTGAGACCACACAGAACGTCAACAGAAAATTGTGCTACATTTCGTTTATTCTTTTCCTACCCCATCCATTTTTCTAACGCTTCTATTTTTCTAACCTTTCCACCACTTAAGGTGATTGATTGTAGTCCATATGTAAGGTTTAGGATAAAATTGCTTAAACACCTGAACAAGATGCTGTTATGTGTAATACTTACCATTATTATAAATTGATTTATTTATTTAGCTAATTTACTTATTTGTTTATTATTATTATTTTCATTTTATTTTCTGTCAGGGTGTTTGTGTACTTTTGTTTTATAATATTATAACACATTTCAATTTAATC
>NC_134800.1:5593611-5668611 GCF_046742065.1 Oratosquilla oratoria | reverse complement strand
TATATATATATATATATATACATATATATGTACATATACAGGGTATACATATATATATATATATATATATATATATATATATATATATATGTATATATATATATATGTGTGTGTGTGTATGTGTGTGTATGTATGCATGTATGTATGTATGTATGTATGTATGTATGTATGCATGTATGTATATATGTATGTATGAATGTGCGTATGTATGTATGCAATTATGTATGAATGTATGTATGTATGCATATATGTATATATCTATATATACATGTATATATGTATGTATGTATGTATGCATGTGTGTATGCAAGTATGCATGCATGTGCGTATGTATGTATGTACGTATGTGTGTACGTATGTCCACATGAAATACTCTGCCCCATCGGTGCCTCGAACACGGACCAGAGAATCTCAACGTCCTTGTCCTTCCCACCAATGTAAATAGTTTTGTATATACGAGCTTACAGCTAAGAAAATATTGTCTAAGATAAAGTCTAATTTTGTTCCTAAAAATGCGTTACCAATTTCATGGCACATTGATACAAAAGTGGGGGGGGGAAAGTTTGCAGGAGTGGTGTGGCAAATGTGGGCACAAGAGTTTGGGAGATTTATTTATTTATTTATTTATTTATTTATTTGTTTTAAGAATGGCATCGGTGTGGGTCGATATCAAAATTTTTGACAATTCCGACACGATTTCCAATACTGCTGCAAACTTCCGATTCCGATATCTACAGTGATTCCATCAAACATGGTTATTTCCAGACCCTATAGTTATCATGGGAAACAAATATTTTATGAATAAAGTACATTTATTAATAATTAATTTATCGGAATCGGAAGCTTAGAACGGTATCGGGACTCGTATCGGAATCGATTAAAATTGTTGGTATCGTCCTATCAATAAATAATCTGTATCGCCGCCATTTTGGCCAGGCGAGCTGATTCATTGTTGGAACATTTTCTGGAACCGTCCTTCTTACTGAGAATGTTCAGCCTTGAAATCCAAAACAACTCACGGTGATCTCTTAAAAGCAGGGCTAAGCGCGTTCCTCCGTGCGTTCCGCTTTAGTTTGGACGCGGTTTGCGCTCCCCAAACTATTAAAGCTTGAGAGACAGGTTCATACCGAAATAAAAGTCCGGTAGGACACATACTATACCAAAGGAAAAATTTCGTAGGCCACATACTAAACCGGCACCTATATTGCTTTAATAGCTTGGGAGCGCTAACCGCGGCCAAACTAAAGCGGAATGCACCGAGGAACGCACAGAGGAACGCGCCCACTCTGCTTAAAAGACAAATTATTCCTTGACTATCTTCTGCGTAACAGAAGTACACGTGGTGACCAGAGACATCAATGCGAAATTAGGAAATTAATGGAGGAGTTCGCCCACTTTGCTACCAGCTCAATCTACCCAATCAACCCGCATTAACTACCTAACCTGTCACCTGCTCCCTAATCTACCATCTACCCCCCAAAACAACATTGAACCCTATACCAAATCCTGGGCAAAAAGACACCAATACAATACCTCTACCAATCATCTTTTCACAACTTCCTACAGAAAACAGGATATATATATATATATATATATATATATATATATATATTTATATATATATATATATATATATATATATATATATATATATATATGCAGTAAAAACACTAAGAACGTGTGTTCACAAATGCATGAGTAACCACCGGGAAAATAAACTATCGAAGCAGAGCGCTTTCGTATAATTACATATTCAGTGCAAATACAGTGCACAGATGTAATTATACGAAAGTGCTATGCTTCTTTAGCTTATTTTTTCTGGTGGATATTAACGCATATAAATATATGTATATATATATATATATATATATATATATATATATATATATATATATATATATATATATACAGTATATATGTATATATATAATATATATATATATATATATACAATATATATATATGTATATATATATATATATATATATGTATATATATATATATATATACATATACCCTTATCTAAGAAAAACATCATATGAAATATAGGATAACCCACAATAGAAGATTTGGTCAATAGTATTCCATAAGAACAACAAACAACCCTATGAGACCAGAAAGGATACCTGAAGCTGGTTAAATTCGCTTGATGGCATCCAGATTTAATTAAGGAAATATGTGCTTAGGGTGGAAATTGTACGATTGAGAGTTGCTGGGTGGACATTCTACATTTGATTATGGCTCGTAATACATAACCTAACCAACCTAGGTTAATCTAATCTAACCTAACCAACCTAGCTTAATCTAATCTAACCTAACTTAACATTATTAAACCTAACCTATTCTAATCTAACCTAACGTAACGTAACCAAACTAAACCAAACCTAATCTAATCTAAGCTAAACTTAACCTAACCAAACTTAATCTAACCAAACATAACATAATCTAATCTAACCTAACCTAACCTAATCAAACCTAACCTAATCTAATTTAACCTAACCTAACTTAACCTAACCTAACCTAAACTAACCAAACTTAATCTAACCAAACCTAACCTAATCCAATCTAATCTAACCTAACCTAACCTAAACTAACCAAACCTTATCTAACCTAACCTAACATATATTAGTTGGGTGGAGATTATGCAGTTTATCAACACTAACTTGCTGGATAAGTTAATTCGCAGTTAGTACTAGTGGCTCCTAAACTAGTTACGTATCAACTAGGCTAGAGAAGTAAACAAGATCATTTCTTCGTTTATTTGAGACTAAATAATGTACGACAGTTTTTTGCATCGGCATCAGCAGATTTCAAGACTTCAAATCATGAATTACTGAAATGAGTTAAACACCATATGAGGACGGAGCCTTTATTTGTACGACGTTTCGCTTATTACTTGAAAAAGCTGTGATAAGCGAAACGTCGTACAAATAAAGGCTCCGTCCTCATATGGTGTTTAGTTCGTCAGTCTTGTCGGCAACTGCTACTTTCATGAAAATTACTGAAATACTTATTTCATCAACTCAACGATGCAATATGCAGAAAGTAATTAAATATAGAATACATAAGATTAATTCGGAAGGAATAGAATTAGATGAAGAGAGAAATAATAAATTAAACACTTTTATGATTTTATAACGTCAAATCGCAGAACTGATTATCTGTCGTTATGACGTCAGTTTGAAACGAGACACAGAAGTAGTCGGACGTGTTTAGTTTTGTGGTGTCCATCATTCGTAGGACTAAGAAATTCAAATTCCAATCAAATAAGTAAGTACCCAGTGATTCTGTGAATTAATTTAGTGACAGAAAAAGAAATATAGATTATACGACCATCTGCACGGGATTAAAAAAAGAAGCTAAGTATATTATTTATTTTTAATCGAATTTATAAATCTGTATTCCTTTCGTTCTTCGTCATGAGAATGAAATGAGTTTCGCGAAAGGTTGAATAAAATATGCGAAGAACGTTGCTTTACAAGGATGATTTTTAAGGGATAGTCTTTACATTGTGGTCATGCTAACTCGATTTTTTTCACCATAATAAAATACGTAAATGGAGCCATCTTCTATAAGGGGATTAAATCATCCAGATAGGTTTCAGTTAGGTTAGGTTAGTCTAGGCTAGGCCAGGTTAGATTAATCTTTAGGTTAGTTTAGATTGAATTAGGTTTGGTTGGGTTAGGTTAGTTTAGATTAGGTTAGGTTAGATTAAATTTGTTTAGATTAGGCTAGGTTAGGTTGGTTATGTTATGTTAGATTATGTTTGGTTGGGTTAAGTTAGGTTAGATTGTATTAGGTTAAGTTAGATTAGGTTATGTTAGGTTAAATTATATTAGGTTAAGTTAGATTAGATTATGTATCACAAGTCCTTATCAACTGTAGAATGTCCAACCCAAGCAACAAATAATTGTACAGTTTCCACTCCCAAGCACGCGTCTGCATGGTGGGGGGTGGGGGGGCTGTGCAGTTAATTCATAATAAACTTAATAAAAAAAAATATATATATATATATTGACGTTAGTCAGAATAAAATATACGAACTGTGCCACACGACACGTGTCGTTCCCGATGGGTTGGGGAGTGTCGTATATGTGAATAGAATCGTCTGGCGGCAACCATGATAAAAGGGGGAAATGTCACCTGCTACAGAAAACGTAGAAACAATGACAGGCTTAGGAAAAAGTGAGGTAATTTAATGTTTGCGAAGATTCATATTAGACTGTTCAAAGTACACGTCCTCATCCTCACCTTCCTCCTCCTCCCCTCATCTTCTTCCTCTTCTTCCTCCTCTTCCTTCTCCTCTTCTTCCTCCTCCTCCTCCTTTTCCTCCTCCTCCTCCCCTCCTCCTCCTACTCCCCTTCCTCTTCCTCCTCCTCCTCCTCCTTTTCCTCCTCCCCTCCTCCCACTCCCCCTCTTCCTTCTTCTCATCCTTCTCTTCCTCCTCCTCTTCCTCCTCCTCTTCCTCCCCTTTTTCCTCCTCTTCTACCTTCTCTTCCACCTCTACCTCCCCCTCCTCTCCTTCTTCTTCCTTCTCCTCTTCCTCCTCTTCTTCTCCCTCTTCCTCCTCTTCCTTCTCCTCCTCCTCCTTGTTTCCAACGGCGGTCATCAAATGTGTAGTATTCCAGTGTCGCATATCAGTACTTACACCTAACGAGTAGGGTCGAGGTCATAGAGCATTGGTTTCAGGCTCCATTCACAACAACCACAGTCATTCCAACACTCTTGACCCCACTAACAACCTTACCAAGTCGGGTTTTGTGTCTGTGGTGTGGTACAGAGGTTGTATTGTCCACCACGGGTTAGGCCGGGGGTCCTGCATTTAATTTTCAAGGTTGGACTCTCCAACACCTGTATATGTATATATATATATATATATATATATATATATATATATGTATATATATATATATATGTATGTATGTATGTATGTATTAGGACGGGCAAGCCAGAATACAGGATCCAACAGATGCCACAAAGGTCAGTCACAAAGGTCGCAAGGCCCGATTGCCACAGTGCCCTAAGGTCGCAAAGACTCATGGACCAAGGTGCTGCGAAAAGAATAATAATGAAAAAAAATCAACCAAGTGTGTGTGTGTGTTTCCTAATGTTGTTATAGCTGTTCTTGTTGTTGTTGAGCACAGGAGGTTTGTGTTTCATTAGCTGTCACGCTTTGATTGTCGTTTTGGTGTGGAGATGTTTGTCAACGGATGATACTAAAGGGGGGAGGGGAGTGGGGGGATACTAAAAGGGGAGTACAGTAGTGGGGGGAGTGAAGTAGGAAATGTGAGAGTTTTAATATGCGAGTGAATTGACCTAACAAAGATAATCTTTGTTAAATTAACACTATAGGCAGAGTGTGTGGGCTGAAGGTGTAGCGTGTTTGTGTGTGTATGAGAGAGAGAGAGATAAAGAAAGAGAGAGAGTGGGTAAGTATTTGTGTATACTTGAGTACATGTGTATGCATAGACCCACGCACGTACATACAGCCCAACATGAGTGTAAGTAAGGGATGGGTGTATAGCAACTACCCACACCCCAAGAATCCACAGTTTCCCTACATCTCGTCCTTCAGGGGCCCAAGACCCTGGGAAAGAGGATGACCTGGTTTTTAAGACTCTGATGACCTGACTCACGATAACAAACCACCCCGATGTGGTGCAACTCGCCACCAATCAACTGTGAATCAAACAAGACGCAAGGATTTTATGTCCCGGGAGGGACATCTGGCCCGGTCTACGTCACGGTTCCCCTCGGGGATCTAATGTCCCGGAGCGTCCCGGGGAACCTGCCCTTCAAGATGCGTCGGCTGCTAAATGTGCGTTCGATTATCAACGTAATTTTTTTTTTCTCTCTCTCAGAGACGTCGAGTGGCTGTCTGTTTGGGATGGAAGTCAAAAAAGGGGATGACGGGAGAGGGGAAATGGGTGATTGTATGTGACAGAGTGTGACACCACAGCTACCAGTGACCAGTGGTATCCCGTCTTGTTTTCTTTGTCTCGGAATTTTTGTATCGTTTTGTAATAAAACATTCATGATTGCTGTTTCGTGAGCGTTTTGATATCCACACTTTATACCCACACTCGGGTTTAGTTCATATGAGAACGCCATTTCTTCAGAATAGGTGAATGAAATAAGGATGTGTTCTTTATATAAACGAAAAAAAACAATGTCCATGTAAGTAAAACTAGTAAGTGAAAAGAAGGGAAATAGTGTGGTATGGGAGAAGTAAAGGGATGATACAGAATATCCAGATGCGTAGGTCAATGAGGAGAGAGGGAGAGATGAGGATACGAAGGATATTAGTAGGAAGAATCCTAGGGTTATACATTTCCTAGTTGTCGTTCAATCGTAAAGGATCTACAGCGGATGTGCTACCGAGTCGACAGGTGAGTATTTAAAAAGGGCAAGTTTAGAGCCCAAGGTCATGGAAACAAAAAAGTAAAAGAAGAAACCTGACCTTATAAAACCATTAAATGATAAATAAAGATGAGGAAGAAAGGATATATTGTGCAGGGACCAGACAAGCTCTCTTCAAGAATAGGAATGTTACTTTGAGGGAGAAAAAAAAAGAAGAAGTAGAGAGCCTTATGGTCATAATAGACCTTTTACCAAACCATCAAGTTTATGGTCACTGATAACCAGCGTTTCTATCCTTGGGGGCAATTTCAGGCTGAAGAACTACATTCATAGAGGAGATAAAGCAGAGATTTAAGAAGTGTAGTGGAACGGAGTGATGATAGAAATGAAACTGATAGGCATTGTTTTCGAGTGGAAATTAGACTTTAACCTTAAAAGAATTCTGCGTACTTCTGGTCCGTAAGGGTGTTATAAAGAGCTTAAAAATGTTGTCTGGACAAAGGTAAGTCGGTATACCGTACACAAACCACACCACAAATGATCTGAAAATTATTTTCAAAGATAAAAACAAAAGTTGGACAGATACAACTTGCCTTCTGAGGACTTCCTTTTGTTTATGAATTTTGGAAGGAGTTAATAATTGGATAAGGAGGTTGTGCAAGTGAGTAATGTGATATAACAAACTTGCTCCCTAACTTCTAAGTCAGGAGGAAGAGAGGAGAGAAGGAAGGAGGAAAGGGAAGGAAGTATGAGTGTCATTTTGACAAATGGAAATAAGCTCCACCGCATGGACTCGAAACTTTGCCTTAGCGACTGCTTATTATGAAGCAAAGACGATAGCCTCGAGCCAGCCAGGCCGTAGAAAGGTTCGAGTCCATTGCGGTGGAGCTTATTTCCGGAAGGAGGTATGTTCACTGTTTTAGTCAATCGTGAATAGATATGAAAGAAAGAGAGTTATGATGAAGACTTGTGTTCAGGAAACCATCACCCCAAACTGACACTCGGGGCTCTTTGGACGTAAATAAAGGGTTGAAATAATCTTGAATGTGTTTTGTTAATTTCAAATATGATTATTATAATTTGATTATTAAAGGAAAGATTAGGGGAGGAAAGTAAAATGAGGTGGAGTTACTGGCCGTGATATGTGGTGGTCTGTGGCTAAATCGCAATGATAGAGAGAGAGATGGATGGATAGATAGATAGGTGGATAGAGAGAGATATAGATAGATAATACTTTATTTACCATTTCGGTCACACTGACAAAAATTAAATTATTTTTTATGAACACCTATATAAAATAATTACTACAACTCACAAAAACACGCATAAGAAAATGCAAGACATAAAAATTCGCAATAAAAGAAGAAAGGTAAACAGAAAAACAACACTTTAATCCACTCAATGACCCATTGCAGCCACGAAGGAAAACAAACACAGGATCGTGTCGTTGATGACGATGAGATAATTGAAAGACTCGAAGATTCGAATGGCTACGATAAGGATTCCAAACCCTTATGTTGATAAGATACACATACAGTTACATAAATCACATATGTAATAGAGAAGGTCAGAGAGAAAACAATGTTGAAATTATGTTTTAAGAAATTGCAGTGATGAAATAAAGAAATCTAATTAATTTGAATAATATTAAGACAATATTTGCATAATAAAGAAACAGCTCGAAAATTATATACAAATAGGTACCAACTAGAAGAAACCTAGTTCAGAAAAAAACATGTGCTTAGATATTTCTAGTACAGGTAAGTTACTACACAAAGCAATACTTGAACAAAGAGAATGAGGATATGTATACATTTCACCAGGTTTTATAGTCACCCATATATTTACCCTACATTTTTACGTTTTCTATTAACAATAAAATAATCGAAGAATAGAATGAATTAGGGGTGACTATAATATTTTTCTCTCTTTGGCAGCAGGCATGGTAATAAAATTAATTATATATAGTTTGAATTTAGTGCTAATGCATTATGAAATTTTATATAAAAGATATACGTATTATGGAAAAAGCATACACGACTTTTAATCATTTAGATTTTTGTCCCCATTAATATTTCTCGTCTTAATATCAAATAAATTAAAATAAAATAAGATAAAATAAAAACAAATCTTATTCACCATTACGATTTACGTGCCCATAACATGTTACAATAGAAAAAAATTAAGACAGAAGGAAAATCATGAACGAATTAATATGGTCAATATAATTACCTCAGTTTCTTTTAACCTATATTAATTCATAACCACATACTGAAACTCAAATTCCCCTTCACTGGCCCTAAAGCATATCTTTATCTGTTTCGTACGCATCTCCCATAAGGTTGACCCGAGTTCGATTCCACAGCTACAGATGACTTTAGCGAGGGGACTACGGTGAGAAAATAAGAGGATTAGTGAGTTCGTCCTTTATGTCACAAAATCCCTGGACAGTGGAAGGAGATGGTGGTTGTGGGGTGTGGGAAATACTCATACCTTGGGGAAATGGCGAAGGGGGATAGCTGCAGAGGAAAGCCAAGGTCCAGGAGATTTGAGTCACCGACCGGGACCACGCGCACTCCCTTCTCGGCGCGCGTGTATATAACTCAAAAAAAGGGGGGTGGGACAACTCATTCAGTAAAACATAATCCTAGGCGAATCAAACAGATCATCCTGTTATGAGTTTTAATTATCCAGATTATTTCTACAAACAAACATTATTGACATGCAACTCAAATCCTTTAAAGTTTCACCTAAAGAGATAATCAATTTTCATTTATTCTACCTACCTAACCTGTGCGACTTTTTTAACATCTAGCTAATAATTCACCAATGTGTCGATATTTGCTGCCATCTCTAGGTGACTTCTGCTGGTTTCGGAGATGTCTTCAAATAGGCGCGGGTCCCTCTTTCAGGCAGAATGCGGCTGCTATTGAAGGATAACTTTGCTGTTGAGCTCGGCGGGAAACCTGCCTGCCCTCGTTGTGTGGCACCTCGTGGCGGGACGCGGGTTCGATTCCGTAGGCGTTTCCAATTTTCCACGCTAGCTAAAGTTCCTTTATGCTCAGGATGTCCCGAAAGGGGGATTCTGCACACACTAACGGCGATTCTGCACAATGATTAAGTTTTGTAGTCACTGAAGGCAAAACTCGTCGCCGCACCAATCAAACGCATTCCTGGTCGAGGTGGCACTGATCACCGAATTCTCCGGACACTAGTCACTTGGAATTAATCATCCGTACATGATTAACGGTGATTAAACAGTTCGTATTAGCGAGTGGACATCGCGATGGCCACTCTACGAAAGAATGAGACGCATTTGGATCTTCCGAGGACACGTGTGTCCCACCTCACTCTGTGTGAACCCAAGCCGAACTACTGGTCAGGCACTGACGGGTCAACTGCCTGCCCATACACTGTTTCCAGTACTTCTTAATTTCAAATCAATAGTTCCGTAGGGAGCGCCGTGCAACGTTTATGTGGAAGTTGAATCATTTCCACTATTCCTTGGAGGCATTCACTAATCACGAGAGAGGAAGATATGATCCTAACTAGTCTAATTAAACTAGCCTAAACAATAAATGGCAAGCGCGCAAGGGGGGGAACCGTTAGAACCAATTTGAACGGTAACTCTTGGATGAAATACACCAATTCTATTCATAAAGTAGTAAATTACAACTGCAAGGTGGAACAGTAAAACTACGAGGTTGTGGAATCCCACGCTTGATATTAAACATTCGTGTCTTTGCTCGCCGGCATATGTAGACACCTAGAACGAAAGAGAGGGGGGAGGGTTAACTGAGCAGTTAGAAGTCTCTCTCAAACTCGTTAAGGCACTGTAATTGACTGGCAAATTGGCGCAACAGTTAATGAAGATAAGGAGACGGAAAAATGTCAAGAAGTAGTTGCTAGAGGCCTTAAGAGTTCCGGCAATTCCATAGAGTAGAGGGAATTGATAGCCGAAAACGGCTGAAAGGAGATGAAAAATGTGGAGCCTATGGTGTCGGTGAGTCCCTTGAGCGAAAGTATTTGGTAAATGTGGTTTGAAAGCAGTCGAAAGAAAATGAGAAGAAATAGTGGGCCGTGTGTTACAACCCAAAGTTGTGACACTTTATTGGTGAAGTTAGAACTGAACTGATTTTACATGTGGATGAAGCCAATATATATACATATATATATATATATATATATATATATATATATATATGTATATATATATGTATATATATATATATATATATATATATATATATATATATATATATATATATATATATATATACACCGCGTGTGCAATCACCCGTGCAATTTCTCTGTAATTATATTGGACTGGGTCAAGTCCGGTCGCACTGTCACAGGTAGGCGTGAGATGAGGTCGCAGCGCATCCTTTCCGATGCCACGTGGTTCGTACATGACATGACACAGGTTATAAATAATATTTTAATTTTACTTTCTCCTATTTCGTTTATTTCGTTTATTTTCATTTATTTATTCGTTTACTCAATAATTCATTTATACGTGTGTGTGTGTGTGTGTGTGTGTGTGTGTGTGTGTGTGTGAGTGTCTGTGTGTGTGTGTTTATCTAATGATTTAGTCCCATTAATTTATTTATTATTTAATTCATCTAATTGTCTATCTATTTATTTATTATGGGAAAGGTGGAGGGGGAAACACGGGTCTTTATCTGATTATCGAGTTTATTCCTGACCGGTTTCGCTTACAATAGCTTCTTCAGAGGAGTGTTACTCTGGGTCGAAGTTGGCGGTGTATATAGTGAGTCAGGCCCACGTTCCCTCCTTGTGGAACAGCACCGGTACAATATGATACAATAATAGTAATATAATAATAATACAACACAACACGATCTATGATACAATATACAATATAAATTATAATATACAATATAATATACCAAATCATATCATGGTATATCACATTATAATACAACATAATAATTAGCATCGATACATAATCAATAATAATAATAATAATAAATATGGAAATAAATGTCACCGTGATATTTTGTCACCGTGTTATGTCTGAGTTGTCCTGGGCGTCTTTCATTCCGTCCACTCCATTTCTCCCATCTCCCGGCCCGTGCCGGGAGATGGGAGAGAAATTATCATTATTATTATTAGTACTATTATTATTATTATCATATGTTATACCGATGCTGTTTGAGGTGTCATACTGGAACAGTTGAAACATCACACATGACTGCCGGACACAGCACGGGCCGGGAGATGGGAGAAATGGAGTGGACGGAATGAAAGACGCCCAGGACAACTCAGACATAACACGGTGACAAAATATCACGGTGACATTTATTTTCATATTTATTCTTATTATTATTGATTATGTATCGATGCTAATTATTATGTTGTATTATAATGTGATATACCATGATATGATTTGGTATATTATATTGTATATTATAATTTATATTGTATATTGTATCATAGATCGTGTTGTGTTGTATTATTATTATATTACTATTATTGTATCATATTGTACCGGTGCTGTTCCACAAGGAGGGAACGTGGGCCTGACTCACTATATACACCGCCAACTTCGACCCAGAGTAACACTCCTCTGAAGAAGCTATTGTAAGCGAAACCGGTCAGGAATAAACTCGATAATCAGATAAAGACCCGTGTTTCCCCCTCCACCTTTCCCATAATTTGTCCCAATGTCTCTACTATTTATTTATCTATTGTCCAATTTATTTATCTATTTATCAATTCATTTCATTTGTCTTTCGTTTATATACTGATTCTAATTTATTCAATTACTTCAATTATTCATTTAATTATATTATATACTGATTGCGTCTAGTGCGTAGTAGAGGAGGTGGCGGTTGGGAGGAGGAGGGGATCACGTGCTCCAGTCACGTGACTAAGTAGATTCAGCTTCCAACGAACAAGGACTGAAAAATAAAAACAATCTTAAAGATAATAGATAAATTATGATAAATATAATTAATAAACTATAATATAGTAAATATATAAATGAACAAGTGAATAAGATAAATAGATAAATAAGTAAAGTTAAATTATGAATTGTGAAATATAAATAATTAATTAATTATAATAAAAAAAAATAGACACCAAGGCCTTTGCATGTAAAATTCAATTCAAAGCAATGGGTAAGGTACCTACGCCAGAGGACGCTGAGTATCTGCGGTCGAAGCCGTCACCTTTGCCCTGTGTGTTTTGGGGACTCTTAGAACAGCTCACATTCGCTGCTAGGAATTGGAGAGGAGTGCGGGATTCGAACCCGGATGTGCCAGTATCTATATTTGGTTCATGCTTGACTTTCCTGCTGATTTCTTGTGCCCATTTTTAAAAAATTATCTTAAATGTATACATGTACGTATGTGTGTAATGTTTACATGTTACATATTCAAATGTCGATAAAGATTAGATAGCAAGTAGCCTTCATTATCTAAGTCGTGGCTGATATGAGATTACACTACACATTATTTCTTTGTCATTTCATCTTAGCAAACGTGCTCTCCAAATACTTTTTTTTACTAATAATTAAATATACGTGCATCTATTTTACATTTTAATGAAAACCTAAATTAATATGAGAATATCTACAAAATAAAGTCAAGCATCATTCCTTAGTGATAAGAAATTAATTTCTGCTCAAAGAAAAGTATTGATTACTTCCGCTATCCCTTCTTTCTTGTAATCTCATTAAATATCTTTTATTGACTCTTCAGTGCAGTATTGTCTCCAAGGATAAATTATAGATTAACGATGAAGAAATACAAATATATTTTGAAGAACTGGTTTTAGTGCATCTATGAAAACGCAGATACTGCAATACAAAGCAACGCTTCAGAATGTTTTGGAAGTTGCCACTAAGTTTCGATCATGAACAATTATTTTAGTTTAGATCAGTTGCACCTTTGAGAAACGTGATATATAAAAGATGTGTAATTTTTCTCTCGGCCTTACATTATTATTCTTTTTCTCTTCTATTGACATTATGAAATAAAAAATAATTAGAGCATCAAACAGGTGATTTTATCTGGCGATATCTGGCACTGTATGTCAGCTGGAGTCCCTGACCAACCTCAATTCTGCAATCAAATCGAGAGCTCACGTACACCAGAAGTGAAGTGTCGTCATTTGGTGAAGTAAATTTCAGCAAAATGCCGCGAGACAAAGCAACAGATCAACTCAATGACTACAAGAAAAGTAACCCGGTATGTATTACATATTTTCATGTAATGACACAGGCTATTATTAAGTGTTATGTGAAAAAACAGTGAATGGAATTAGTAGGCCTGGGGTGGTAGGCCTGTTAGCAACACCATATCGTTGACCCCGAGAAAAATAAAATTGTTTTTATTGGTAATTCAATGTCATGATCAGATTTTATTTTCAAGGTAGTGATGACGAAAGGAAAAGTTGGAATAGACGAGAAATCGCAAGAGTGAATTTGTAGGCCTATGCTATATAGGTGACAAGTCATGCACCTCCCACGAAAATAATGGACGATTCTTCTAGGCCTAGGGTTTTGATCATTATTAATAACTTCCAGATATCATGTTAATATTGGATCAAGTTAAGTTAACATATGTCACCAGAAACATTGAAAAATTTAAGTTTGGTCATAGACCTTGCAATAATTATTAGGCCTAACTAACCTAACTAGGACTTGTTAGTTGGGGGCTATCCCCACCCCCTTCTCTTCTTGCCCTGTCAAGATTCAGGCCATTTATATTTATCTTTATTTCTATTATATGTATCTTATTTTTATTTCACTAAATATCGTACTTCAATCATGAACATGTTCATTCAAACTGAAATTTGTTTGTATCACGAGAATACAATTTAACTTTTTGTAACTTGACTTAAAAATTCAGTTTAATGACTGTGCAAGTAGCTTTGATGTCAGTAGAATTGTATGCTGAGTTAACTCAAAATATTGCATGAAATATTTTGGAGATTATTTATGAAAGATGGACTGAATATATGATTGTCTAATTGATCAGTTGAGTTGACATGTATTTACTGTTTTCATTTTGTATTGTGATGTTGATCATGTGCCAACATCTGTTTGACTATTGTTATTTCTCTGAGATATAACTCTGTAATATGGAATGACAAATAACAATATCTAATTGATGTTGAGATAGATTAGCTAATATAGTGGTACTAAGAATTAAATCTTTCATGCGGTCTTCTGTTGAGACGGATTGTTGCTGCGTCAGAGTGAAGCACCAATGGCCCTTTATCTAGAGGTGCAGCCTGGATAGGCTGACATTTGTTCATTGACCTGGACATAGGATGCTGCCTTCCTCCACTCAGGGGAGTCTGTAGAGGCCAGGCATACCAAGCACCGGCTAACGTACGTAGACAACGGACACTGCCTTATGGGAATATTCAACTCAAGAATTCAAGTTTCGTATGTCTTTCCTCCACTTTTTCACATATGGAAAGATGACATCTGGCAACCGATTCCCACTTCTTCTAACCAGTATGGAAACATTTACATTCTAACGCAACATGGACAACAGACAAACATTGCTTCCTGGAGGGATGTATAGGAGGACCTGAGAACTATTTCTGACAACTGAATGGGTGTGGGTTTCCAGTCATTAAAAGGCAGGCAGCAATCATCAATTCACGTAGTAGTTCCTGGTTGATACAGAGAAGCTTAAACTACTAGCAGTAACAGTTATGATAATATTAATAGTAATAAGTTTATTTGGCAATGAATCAATATACATGAAGTGCAGATAATGAAAAGAACACATAGTTGAAAAAAAACAATTAAAATTGCTGAGGATAACACAAAAAAGAATGTAAGCTTATTTTCATTGTGGTCCTCATAGTTTACCCTTTCCTTGAATATTCAGGCATTTACAGTAAGGTGGTAACAACTGCAGGTCATCTGTGGGACAAGGAAGTTATCATCGGTAGGCAACCAAAGCTGTTCTTCACTATTTTCAAGATAAGAAGGAAGTCAACATATATAACTTAGGCATATCTGATTAGATACATTATCTAAAGAATTTTATTTCTACAATATTAGTTCCACAATGTTAAATATTTTGTGGAAAAAATGTTATGTGTATACAGTATATATATATGTGACCAGTGATGATTTCCTGGAACACATGATAAATTCCCAATGGACAAGACCCCAATCTGCATAGCAGACAAAACCCCCAATAGGAAAATTGGGGGGAGGACATAACCTAAACTAACCCAAGCTATTCACTGATTGGGGTTTCGTCCATTGGGGTATTGTCCATTCACCAATTTCCGGTATGTGGTGGTCCTGTAAGATGGTGACATTGACTGGATTCCTGGAGATGCAGATCTTCAGCTAGAGAGAACCAATAGATTTATTAATAATGCATTTATAAAGATGCTTTTGATATGGACAACCATTGTTATGGTGCACTTTTGTTAATAGAGCTTGCAAGTTAAGTTTGAGAGATCTTTGTATGAAGAGTTTATTATTGTTGAAGTTGAAGAAATGCTTAGCTATAGTTTGAGGGATGTCAGAGGTAAGAAATGTGGATTATTTCGTGTGGTTCTTATGATTCTTTATACTTCTTTGTACATCTGTGTTGTAAATCCTAACGTTACAACAGAATTCAATTGCAATACATACAAGTTAGTTGTGTGTAATATGATCACATTTACAGTTATGCATGTATTAATGTATCACCATTATGTTTGTGATTACTCTTACAGTTGAGGCATTGAATGCATAAGTTTTATGCTGTCAGTATTTAGAGAATTTTAGTGATATTACCAAGGACCAAAATGATGCAACATTCTTTTATTTTTGGAGAGTAATCTTCACTTAGAAAAGAACAGCAGTCACTTAAGATTTTACTTAATCTCATTTCTTCTGCCTTTCTTAAGTCTTTTCTTGTACAATATCCATGACCTCTTTGACATGATATTGTTTCATAGGATACTCATAGTAGTAATTGCCAATAAGATAGTAAATCTAATTATATGACTGAAGTCAGATAACTTATTAATGTACATCATATTTTTCTTTTAAACATTGATGCTTATTCCAGTAATACACCACATATCATGTGAAATTTAAATTGAGTATAAGAACTTCTTATTTATTTGTAACCACTGCTTCCCCATAACAGGAACCTTGCAGTTTTGCAAAAAGTATATTTTATTGGTTTAAGAAGGGTGGCTTAATGAAAGAATAGTAGAGATTTAAAGTGTTTTTTTGTTTTGTTTTTTAGTAGGAATTAGTCTCTTGTCATAAAAGAAAAAGTGCCAATTTGTCTAGAGGGATGTCACTGAAGTCCTTAAAGTATTAACTACATAAAATGTGGAGTCAATACCTCATATGGAGAGTACCTCTAAAGCTAGTGTCTCCGAGTCAAACTTGTAGTTCTCAAAGTTGAGATTCCAAACTTGTCTAAGGTGCAAGTCCTAGCCCAGGGGTGGGGAACCTTTTTGTGCATGAAGGCCACCTTACAATTCATCGTCCCACGTAGAGACCGCACTGAACAATTTTTTTTTTTTTTTTTTTTTTTTTTTTTTTTTTTCAATAATTTTATCCCTTTTTAGGGGACGTTGTAAGTTTTCCACCCCCCTCCCTAAAAATTGAGTTTGAAAATATTTTTTAATTCTAAAAACATACATATGTATAAAAAAAATTAAATGATGTTTTACCTATTTTTTGAATTTCGAAGTGGGTGCATAAGTTACACTTGACCCTTTTTTTTGTTTTTAATTATACCCTTTTTATGAATTTAAATTCAAAGTAATTTAGAAATGCAAAAAATGCTTATAGATGTATAATGATTTCAGACTTAAAAATATTCAAGGTATTTTAAAAATATATATATATATCAAAGGCCGCAGAAGGCCGCACTTGATGGCCCGGAAGGCCGCAGGTTCCCCACCTCTGTCCTAGCCTATAGTGATGTGCATTGAAGGGAGATGAGAAAATGTTGAATTTTATTCATTTTATTTTTTTCTTCATCTCATTCCTCTTCTTTTCTTGTCAAAAGAACAGTGGTATCATAGACAGGTACCTACATGTGCTGCCTCTTCATGGCTTATTCCAAGAGAATGTATCTTTAATGTCAATCAGGTATACATATAACTTGATGAAAGTGGGTTAGAACAAGAATTTGGTAAGAATTAATTTCTCATTGATATGGAATTTGATGACCCAATTATGGTGTCTTGTGAATGGGATTGTGCACCATAGGTTACATTAATAATGGTAATAATTATTGCAGTCTAATAATAATAATAATAAAATGATAATAACAACAACAGGTATTGCAGTGTCCTACACTGACTGAACATTTGCAGAATCAAAATAGGTCATCAATGAATCTTCAGACCTTCCCATACTGTCGACTTCTACAGAAAGAAACATTGAACTATTGTCTGTTGTATTAGTGCGCGTCTGTTTTTATGCCACTGCAAGAAGGGGAGCAGTTACTAGTTATCAGTTCTCATGTGAAAAGTTGAAGGCAGATAATCAACTCAGATAGAGACCTTGGTTGGACCCAGTCGAACACTGAGAAAAAAGAAATAGCTGGAGATGTACGGAACATTATAAAGTCGAAGGTACAAGAAATTGCACAAAGCATACCTGTAAATTCATTCCAATTTATGAAGCCAGGTTAAATGTGTTTTCATGTTGAGTTTGAGAAAAGGGTGCGTATTGTGTACATCTTGAATAATTATCTCCTATTTCTAGTTGAGATATTGCTATCAGAAACCTCTTCTGCTTTATCTGGGTGTATCTTTTCCCGGATTAGCACTGCTGTGAGGGGCATAGACCAAGAGGCTCATAATTCGGTCAACTTTTTAAAGTTTGTGTTAATTTTTATGTACATTGATTTTTAACGGGTTTGATAGCAATATTTTATGTAATTTATATTTTCTTTTTTATAGACACTCGCGTTCCAGTCAACTAATTATTTTTAGCTATGCTCGGAAATTAAAATAAATATATTTTATTAGTACAGAAAGGAAAATTAAAAAGGAAGAAATCAAGTAGATGTACTGTGACGTAGAAGCCGCCCCGTATCTTTTACTGCATTTTAAGTCATAGAAAACGCAGCTGACTATAGAAGTAACATGACATGGATGCAGAAGTTGCAAAGTTGATGCGCAATCATTCCCTCGCTTAACCATAAACTACGGTACTGGTTTGTGTTTGCCAGGAATCCAGAATTGTAAATGTTCATCTTGCTGCGCACTGAGGCATCAGCATCAAAACATCAGTTTTTATATTATGAAACACGGTCTAGTATCGACCTTGGAATTTCGGACTTTATCGGGTGAAAACTTTGGTACTGATTGAATGCAAACTTGGCGACTCCAGAATGAATAAAGATCCTAAAATTAAATAAATGGGATTTGTTGGAGCTTGCAGTAAACATGATAGTTGTTCTGGGAAATGTGCATCAGAGGAATCGCTACAGATGAATAAAATAGCCTAGCGATGGGTAGAACAAAAGTAATGTGTCACTCGGAACAGGAGGGGGTAAATCGCCACATGATTTTATGGAAATTATAAAATAACCATAGACATGGAATTTTCCGTAGGGTTCCGTTTTCTTTGATGCTGCAGGCGACGTCAAGTTGCATTGGACCAGCTATTTTTGTCACGTTATTTTTTTTAAGTTATCGACAAAAGATAGCACACCACCAAGTGGCTCACAGCATAAAACCTCTCATATTTTAAATTTTATTTTTATGATGCAGAAGAGATTGCTTGAAGTGCATTCAGACCGATATAGCATGCAACTGCGCATGCATTAATGCAGCAAGTCACTGACAATTGTACCAACTGTTCCGTAACAATCTCAGTTCTGATTAAGTTAATATCCCTTTCAGTTTCCCAACAAAATAATGAAGTCAGATAAGTGTACAATTGTAGGAAAGTTCTCCTGAATTGGTATTAACTTCCTGTTAGACTGTTTGAAAAAAATTGTCAGTTGTGGCCTTCGTCATTACAAGGACGTTTGGTTGTCACGTAGGTTGTAGGAAGTGTAGGCAACAGAAAAGTCATTTATTTACCTGTTTATTTTATTTACTTGTATGCTTATTTGTTTGTATATTCATAAATTATGTGCATTGTGACCCAGTATATATTTCCAATGCCTAAAGTCTTATGTCGGCTTACCGACCAAATGGAGACGAAGTAAATATACATGTGCATACATTGGCGGGATATGAAAGACGGCGCAAAGTTATATACATATAATGTAGACTTTTATTATATTTATAAATCAGGATAACAACGAAGATGACTTCATGTCGCCTGTACCTTGTTCAAGGTCTTTTCAACCTTGTTTTATGGACCACTGTGTAGACCTTGTAACTAAGTGCGTCAGACGATTTGATTAAAGAGCGAAAGAGACAGGGGCCATGGCGAAATCGAGTCTGTTATTGATCTAAACTACAACCGAGTTGGATTAAAATATTCAGCTAATCGATAGAATTGGGTGTTGCTCCCTATTTAGCAAATGCTTTTCAGCCTATAACATTGTTGGCAGGGGTTGCATAATTATTTATTAACTTTTTATTATTGTTTTATTGTGTTCACACACAAGGTTGATTTTATTGTCATTTTATTGTATCGCTTTGACGCATTTGGTATCGAGAGACTTGTTTGTTCCGCATTCGGATCATTCCCATTGGTCATTGGTGACCATCACTTGCCCATGCTGTCCGAACTCGCTGGGCAGGTGGATTGGAGCAGAGTGATGTTCCATAAAATAAAACTTGTTTTAAGAGGTGGATAGATTTCCAGTCTCTCACGCAAAATTGGCAAACAAATTATTTGAAATAAAAAACAATGATATAAAGTTGGTGAATATTGATATGTATTTATGTATAAATAGTAAGGCGAAGTTCCAGGCGTTCAGACAAGACCGGTATACAGAACTACAAGGACGGGTTTTGGTAGCAGCATCACTGATGTAACACAATTTTACTCCCCATATATGTAATATCTGAAATCCCCACATCCTGTGTTTTCTGTGAGAATGACATTGAAGATAGTGTAGGGCGATGTTGAAGTTTGCAATTCTGTAGATGCTTTTGTATAAACTCTAGAAGAAAATTAGTCTGTGGACAAACGGAGCTGGTCTAGCTGCTGTAGCCTTAGGCAGAGCAGGATCCTTACGCAAAGCGATTTGACGTAATGTCGTCTTCCCAACGCCCGGGAAACTTGATCACGTTCAGAAAACTGATTTAGATTTGGAGTAGGAGCGGAAGACACTTTGAGAATCTTAATTTAGATGTGGTGTAGAAAGTGAAGTAAGGTTAGATGTGACTGGGTAACGGGGTGGGGTCACAAATTAAGGAATTTTAGTCTGTTAAAAGGACTGACAAAATAGCGTTTCATAAAGGAATTCGTACATTTAAATGTTTTAAGTAAATGTTCTTAATTTTTTTTTTATATAATTTTAGACCCCAGGTAGACAACCCCATATGTACCCATACTTCTTCGCTCGTCGGACTGTATAAATCATTGTACTAATCCTACTAGGTGGCAGTGTAACTGCGAAAGATGTCAGTAGCTAGTTTTACCTTAAATACGGATAAAGCTGGGAATATATCATGGGAAGAAAATCGCAAGCATAATGGTTCTAGTTTGTGTTCGTTTTATTAATTTATTTATATGATTATTTAATTTATTTGTTTTATTAATTCATTATTGAGTCTTGTACCTCACATTTGCTTATACTTCAAGTGTAGTACGCTACCGTTTACAAAAACTAAAGCAGTCACCCAGGTATATATTTAACTTGTTCAGTTTGAAGTAGTGTTGAGTTACAATCTTGGCATATACCATTTAGGATAGACTTTATAAAGTGTACATTTACCTTTAGTTTTGACTATAATTGTAGGAATAATGGAATCCAAATGGGGATCACATTCGATTCAAAGCAAAAACGTGCCCCCCTCCCCACGAACTTAAAAATTCTTCTCTCTCCAAACAGAATGGGTTAAGTAAATCATTGTTTTGCATAGTTGGCTGTTTTTTATCATTTCGTAGCATACAGGAAAGGAATTGATAAACTTGTTTCATATTTTATTCGAGTTAGTGAAATAAAAAGAATAGATAATATGGGTATCTTGTTAGTGATATTAACTATGTGAATATAACATTATAATGTTCGAGTTTTCTGTTCCGTATGTTATACTTTATGAGTTACCATAATTTTCGTAAACTAGGTCCCAAACAAGAGAATGTCGCACAGTTGAATGGAATTTTCTGGTGGCTGCTGGATGATATGACAAAGGTTTCTTGTCGCATTGCTCTTCCTTTGTAATCCTTTGTACCACAAAATGATGATATGGTTTGACGTCACAAAGTCTTTCCTCCTATCGGGAGGCTAGGACGGTACCCCTTACAGAGGACTTTGTAGCGTGGAATTGAATGAACCGTACCCTGGATTCACCGTCGCCGGTGGCAGAATCCGCTATCCCAACGACCTTTGCCGCAAGTAACGACGCCCTAACCCACTCGGCCAGTGAGATTCCTTGATACCACAGAAAAAGGATTTTTTTTTCATCATAATTCATATAGTTATTCTTATTTTTTATTTGTTTTCGTATTTTATTATTTTTATTTATTTTATTTATTTATTTTCATCTTATTTTTATATTTATTTATTTATTTTTATTTTTATTTTATTTTTTTCTTAGTTTTTGTATTTATCTATTCATTTGTTTATTTTTTCAGGAACCACCTCAGCTCACATCTGGGGTCGGTCACCCCCTGGCCGACAAGACCAACTCCTTGACAGTCGGTCCCCGGGGGCCCATCCTCCTTCAGGATCTTCAGCTCCTGGACGAAATGGCCCATTTCGACCGAGAGCGCATTCCGGAGCGTGTGGTGCATGCCAAAGGAGCAGGTGAGAATATGTACAGTGTTCACCTTGGTCTTGGTCTTTGGACAACGTGCTGGACTCGTGATCGACAGCTATTTTCCCTCCCGGAAGAGAGCTCAGAGCTCGTATGACTGATCTCTGGGTAATGCTGTGACCTCACATGCACACACACACCCACCTCCCCGCCCACGAGAGTTGGAGTAACGACTCGAAGCGCATTGGTTGCTATGTGCAAATTTAGGGGCATAGTTTTATAGATGAAATGACAGTGCCACTTGCATTTGTTATGATATAGATTGTGTCACATTTTTCTTTAGAGAACTGTTGAATAACTGAATAGAGGAAGAAAAATGCATTATAAGCATTCTGAAGTTTGTCACTTGTAGTAATGAAATTAACATCAAAACTTAAATTTTCATGTTTATACACATGTTACAAAATATGCAACTATTTTCTCTCCTCTTTCATCATGAGAATAATCTTGGTGATCATCATAAATGAGGAATAGGATTACCATATTCAAAATTCAACAGTATCATAATTGTTTGTTTTCATTGTGTCACGTCTTATTTCTCTGCAGGAGCCTTTGGTTACTTTGAAGTGACCCATGACATAACAGAGTACACGAAGGCCAAGATCTTCAGCGAAGTGGGCAAGAGGACACCCATGGCTGTTCGCTTCTCCACAGTGGGAGGAGAAAGTGGTTCTGCAGACACAGCACGGTAACTATATTGAGTAGTACTTATACGTCTGATAGTTGTAGTGTACAATAGATATGTGTAGTCACAGGGATACTCTGCTGATAGTGTATTGGCACCCTTAGGGTCTGATGTATTTATAAATCAATAGTAGTTTTAGTTTCATTAGGATTTCTTGTTGACCACTTCAATGTCTTTGTCACCTTATGCCTTTTATTGTTGGCAACTCCCTTCCCCCTGCATGCACCTAGTATGTACACCATTCACATTGTCTCTTCCCCTACTCTTCCCCTCTCCCCCTCCCTTTCTCCCTCCCACCAACACTCCCTCCCACTCCCTCACTGACTACTTTTTTCAATAGTATATCTGAAAGGTACAATTTGTTCATGCTTTTTTTGCACAGCAAAATTATTTTCTTCTTGCTACTGGGTGAAATAATGTTGCTCAAGCCAGTTTTAGAATAATGTGCTGGGCTCTAGCTATATTGGATTCCAGCCTTTCAATTCCTCAAGTTCCCCCTGATTAAGTAAAAATCACCTGGTGGCAGACAAAAGAACCATAAGAATTAGGTTTTCACTCTTTTTACATCTTGGGATGTCCCCATAGACAAATAAAATCTTCCGGGAGCATAGACAATGAAAATATAAGTTATAAAGTGTAAATACATAAGCTTGAATACACATAAATGATTCAAACAAATCTTCAAATTTTTGTTCCTCTTGCAGAGACCCCCGTGGCTTTGCAATGAAGTTTTACACAGAAGACGGCAACTGGGACCTGGTTGGCAACAACACCCCAATCTTTTTCATCAGGGATCCGATTCTCTTCCCCTCGTTCATTCATACCCAGAAAAGAAACCCTGCCACACATTTAAAGGTATCTTTCAAGCGCATCTTACAAACTAACACATCCTCTCTAGAAAACAGAGTACCTACAAACATATACCAAAGGCTTTTTTCACCCTTACAAAGGAGGTAGCCATATAAAACAAAGGTATAAAAACCACTCCCATCCAATCCATCCCAATCACACTCCACCCCCTCCACCCTCTTCCCTCCCTCTCACCTTGGCACCTCCTGGATGACAGGTCATCCCTGCATCTTGTCCACTGCCCTGGGTCAGAAGCAGTGTCACAAGACACAGCACATCCACAGCAAGGTCGCTTCATTAAATCGGCGACCCCCCTCTCCGTCCCCTCATGCAGAAAAGGAGAAGACAGGGAGAAATCCCTTCAGGCTGTGTCAAATTTTTCTCACACATACTCCCTCTCCCCCAACCCACACCCATTCCACCTCATTCTCCATTCACTCTGTTTTCTCTCTTCTAGGAGAAAACAAGAGTCCACATGATTAAGTTTCTTTCACGTTGTGTACAGGAGTAGTATGCATGTGTTCTATATCTGTCTCATCAATATAAGTATCAGACATTGTAGATTATGCTTTGGCAAATATAATTGAAGATTTTGCATGTGGTTAATCGTATATGGATGCTCACTGGCTAAGCAGGTTAGATCATTGCTACTTGTGACAGAGGTCAAACTGACAGTGACTCAAACCCTGTCTTGAGCGAGTTGGACCAAGGGCATGATTCATTAAATTTCACACTACAAAGTGTAAGAGGCACCATCCTTGCCTCCTGGTAGAGGAGTTCACAACATTAAACTAAATTTATGAAGCGGACTTGCTGTGGATGTGCTGTGTCTTGCGACACTGCTTCTGACCCAGGGCAGTGGACAGGATGCAGGGATGACCCGTCATCCAGGAGGTGCCTAGATAAGAGGGACGGTTGAGGAGAGTGGAATATATAGGAAATGGAATGGGTGGGAGTGGTTTCTATGCCATTTTCTTTTTGGCTACCCCCCGTTCAGGGAGAAAAAGCCTTTGGTATATGTATGTGTGTGTGTGTGTGTGTGTGTGTGTGTGTGTATATATATATATATATATATATACATATATATATATATATATACACTCACACACACATACATACATACATATACCAAGGCTTTTCCCCCTTACAAGGGAGGTAGCCAAAAAGGAAAAGGCATAAAATCATTCCCACCCATTCCATCCCTGAATATACTCCACACCCCTCCACCCTCCCTCTCATCTTAGCACCTCCTGGATGACGGGTCATCCCTGCACCTTGTCCACTGCCCTGGGTCAGAAGCAGTGTCGCCCGACACAGCACATCCACAGCAAGGCCGCTTCATTAAATCGGCGACCTCCCCTCTCCGTCCCCCCATGTTTGTATATGTGATGTGATTTGGTCTTGCAACACTGCTTCTGACCCAGGGCAGTGGACAAGGTGCAGGGATGACCCGTCATCCAGGAGGTGCTAAGATAAGAGGGAGGATGGAGGGGTGTGGAGTGTATTCAGGGATGGAATGGGTGGGAATGATTTTATGCCTTTTCCTTTTTGGCTACCTCCCTTGTAAGGGGGAAAAAGCCTTGGTATATGTATGTATCCCCAAAAGTGGCAGCTTGCCGACAAGATTGACGAGATAAACACCATATGAGGACGGAGCCTTTATTTGTATGACGTTTCGCTTATTACAGCTTTTTCAGCCAGCAAGCATCCATATATATACATGTACAATACTTATTTAATCTCAAACATTTGTATCTCAACTTGTACTTGAAAAAGCTGTAATAAGTGAAACGTCGTACAAATAAAGGCTCCGTCCTCATATGGTGTTTATCTCGTCATATGTATGTATGTTTATACATGTGATGTGATTTGGTTTAACATCACCAACTCTCCCTATCAGGAGACTAGGACGGTGCCCCTTACAGAGGACTTTGTTGCGTGAAATTCAATGAACCATGCACTTGGTTCAACTTCACCAGTGACAGGGATCAAACTGCCATTGCCTTGACCTTCACCGGAAGTAGTGATGCCCTAACCCACTCAGCCAACAAGCATCCCTATATATACATGTACCATATATGAATAAGTACAGTTTTTCACTTAATGTAAATTTGCACTACATGGAATGTATCCCTTCCAATATATGAAGATACTGGTATATGTAGTTGCATTATAGTATACAAATATACACATGCATACATACATATGCCAAGGCTTTTTCCCCCTTGCAAGGGAGGTAGCCAATATATATATATATATATATATATGTATATATATATATATATATATATATATATATATAATTTTTTTCTTTCTTTCTTTCTTTCATTATTTCTTCTTTCAGGATCCAGATATGTTTTGGGATTTCATCTCCCTTCGACCAGAGACCATTCACCAAGTGTCTTTCCTATTTTCTGACCGAGGCACCCCTAATGGTTATCGGCACATGAATGGCTATGGGTCCCATACCTTCAAACTTGTCAATGACAAAGGACAACCATGTTATTGTAAATTCCACTGCAAGACTGACCAGGGCATCAAGTGAGTATTCATGGACAAGATTTGTTTTTTTCTCACTGTCAACCAAATGTACCAGTGGCCATTTCCTCGGTACTCACTTTTTATCTTTCCTTAATACCAAATAATCCATGGGGTTTCACTCTTGAATACTTATATAACCCTAGACCATTCTCAAGCCTTCATTAAATTGTCAAGATCTTGTTGACATCTAGTGGTATTAACCACTTCAATAGCTCCTCCTATTGAAGTGGTTAATACCTCCTATTGAAGTGGTTAATAACTACACGCTCTCACGCAGCAATAATCACAACAACAGATAATCTACCCTCAAACAGACAACAAGCAAACGCACTCATACGTCATTTTGCACAGACGAGCCATCTTACATCTCACCCTGACGACCGACGCACCATTCGACGTAAGAAAGACTTTCCCACAGACTCAGACTATACACCCTTCATAGACAGTCAGACAAAACTCATAATGCATAGTCTCAAGCACTCATCTGCCTGTGGCCCTGATAACATAAGCAACATCCACCTAAAACACATTGGACCACAAGGTATACACGCACTCACAAACATTGCAAACTACAGCTATTCACACAACACTATACCCGACATCTGGAAGCATGGTAAAATAATCACCATTCCAAAACCGAACAAAGACCCAACAATCCCAACATCGCACCGCCCAATCACACTTCTCTGCACCCCCTCTAAAGTCATTGAACGCCTAATACTTAAACTTGTCACACCATATATTCCCCTTGCTGACTCACAACACGGTTTTAGGCCACTACACTCCACAAACACTCTTCTGACAAACCTCACACAAAGAATTTTAGATGGCATCAATTCAGATAGGCCCCACCACAGAACACTTCTTATAACATTGGACATTAGTAAAGCTTTTGATGCTATCCCCCGCCACAACCTAACAAATAAAATATATAACACAGACATGCACAATAACACCAAAAGATGGCTGGCCAATTATCTGGCAGGCAGGAATGCTCATGTGTCATATAATGGCCAATCATCGCACATCAGAAACATTAAGAACGGAGTACCACAGGGCTCAGTTCTATCCCCCACATTATTTAATCTATACATGCATGACTTACCCACGCCAGACACCTCAGAAATACAAATCTCTTCCTACGCAGACGACATAACAATCACATGCACACATCGTAACACAGACAAAGCTGCAGAAATAATCCAGCCTTACCTTGACACACTCAACACATGGTTCATCACAAACAGACTCAAAATAGCTCCAACCAAATCTACAGCAACACTTCTCACCAACTGGACAAAAGAACACAAATACATACCTCATCTCTACATCAACAACACTCTAATACCACACACAAACACACCGAAAATTCTTGGTGTAACATACGATACATCCATGTCTTTCAAACAACACCTCACAAACATAAAAAACAAATGCACACCTAGACTTAACGCACTTAAGTCAATCACTGGAACAACATTTGGACAAAACAAAGAAACTAATATAACAATATACAAACAATGCATACGCTCAGTGATGAATTATGCGAGTCCTGCATGGGCTCCTAATCTCAGTGAGACACACCACAACACCCTTCAAATCATACAAAACAAAGCCCTAAAAACAATTACAGGCTGCACAAATACATCACCTACAGACCATTTACACCATGAAACAAAAGTCCTCAAAGTCAAGGACCACCTCGACATGAGAGGCACACAAACACTTGCTGCAGCCACCACAAACACATCACACCCGCTACACTACATAGCAGAACACCCACACACACCAAGAAACATTAAAACTACACCCAAAGACCTTTATTACACACAGATACTCTCTTCTCTTCCTCCACAACCACCAAATACCAGCCTCCGGAAACATATTCATAATCATATCACTCACCGCTCCATTAACACACTGAAAGACAACACACTGCTGCATGCCAGACCCCCTGATATCCACCCTTCTGAATCCTCTCTCCCACGTAAGGACAGAGTCCACTTGGCCAGACTGCGATGCGGTCACCACCCAGCACTTCTAAGCTACCAGAAGAGGCTGGACGACCGTGTTGTGAACAGCTGCCCAGGATGTAACACTTCACCCCATACCATACAACACATAATGGAAGACTGCATTATACACAATCATGCACGCAAACAACACAACATACACTCTATAAAGGATTTGTGGGAAAACCCAGTTTCGGCTGTGGCCTTCCTTGGGGAGACGGGACTGCTCGGACAGACAGTCTAGGGAACGACAACAACAACAACAACAACCACTTCAATACAACTCAAATTTTCACGCACAACATTGGCTGCCATATGTAATTTGCATCACACTACTTACATTATAAAATATAAAGTCACTGCTGTATTACTCATTCTCTTTTACTCTGAGTAATTATAAACACAGAAAACATGATCAAAGCAGTTCACAGAATCCAGGGATAATTTACGCCGATGAATCCTAGTGTACCCCTTCGCGCTTCATGATGACTATGTAGGCATCATTAATCATACAGAAGTGGTTAAACTTTGGTCAAATATTTTGGTAAAAGGTCACAAGTAGAGATGATTCAAGATTGCATATTGGGAGGCAAGTTTCTAGTAAGGACATGCTAAGTTGAATTCCCATGCTTCAAAAAGTTTTTTGCAAAGAAGCACTGTCCTATTCCTCTCAGAGATGGGGAGTTCCATGACATTAAACCAAGTTATTAAACTTTTCTTGGGCAGAATATGAAGGGATAGGAATTTCATATAATTTGTAAATTTCTTTTGCAGAAACTTTTTGGCAAACGAAGCTGACGCACTGGCTTCCACTGACCCAGACTACGCTATCCGTGACCTGTATAACGCCATTGCCGATAACCAATTCCCATCATGGTCAATGTATATCCAGGTATGGGACGGAAGTTAAGAAGTTTAATAGGATTGAGATGTCACTAGTCATTTACGACATACAACATACAGGAATACCTCACTATACAACCAAGTTGTGTTCCCAGCTGACTGGTCGCAATGTGAAAATTTGTATATCGAGGTGGGTTTTACATGTACGTAAATAGGGGGGGGGTTGTGTTCATGGACCCTGTCAACCCCCTCCTCAATTTTTGCCTCCTGGGGCTTTCACATACACCCAACATTTGTTTTACCTACTTTATAGCACTCTGTCATATAGTGAGGTATTCCTGTACTTGCCAGAAGTAAATCGAACAATCCGTTGCCTCGGTTGTCCCTTGCAGGAGACACGTGCCCTCCAGAAACCTGGCCATGGACACGGGTTTGGCTTATAAGTCACTCAGTGAAGAAAATTTTTTGGTGCCCTCTGGTAGGAATTGATTTACTACACCATAGGGGTCACATGAAGAATTGTTACCCCAGAACACCCACATGAAGAATCATCATTCCATGAGATCCCACCTGAAGGATTGTCACCCCAGTACGTCGAATATCAATAGTGAAATAAAGATTAGGTTAGGTTGAATGAGGTTTATGCTTATTGACATCAACTTTTACAACCGAAGATTCGTAAACCCAGGATGGCCCACATGATGATTTGTCACCCTAGGATAGCCCACATGAAGAATTGTCACCCCATCAAAGTCTGGGGTGACAATTCTTCATGTGATTGTATCATAGTATAAGGTGCTCTCTGCATGGTGGTTGCATCAGGGACAATTGGTGTCTAGTATCAGGCCAGTTCTATGTTAGTGTCAGTAACATACAGACACATACATCCATTTGAATCTTGATCAGATTTACCCACCTCCTTTTCCTTTACTTGTCCTCCTTGTCCTTTCCCCTTCTCTTCTTCTTTTCCCCTCCTCTTTTTCCTTTCTCCTTCTCCTCTTCTTTTCCCTACTCTTCTTCCCTTCCCTTCTTCCTAACTCTGCCTCTTCCTTGTTTCCCTTCCTCTCCTCTTCCTTGTTTCCCTTCCACCTCTTTCCAGTTTCCTTTCCTTCTCTTCCTTATTTCCCAACCCCCTCTTCCTCCTTTCTTATCTTCCTTGTTTCCCTTCTTTAACTTCCTCTTTTCTCATCTTGTTTCCCTTCAAACACCACCGCCACTGGTTAGAATGGAGAAGAAGAAGAATGCAAAACTTTGAGATTATAATCGAAAAAGGAGATGAAAGATTGCAAGTAAAGATTGTTAATATACAGTAACTTGTAAATTAAAATCTTAGAAAAAAAGTAGTGTTAAGGACAATATCCATGTCCATCCATACACCAAGGGATTTTTCCCCCTGACCAGGGAGGTAGCCAAATTCAAAAGGTGTAATAACCCACTCCCACCCATTTCTGACCCAGTTAAGATTTTTTCTTTCTTTCATTCTTTCTTACAAGGGAGGTAGCCAAAGTCAACTCATTCCATCCCCACATACTCCACTCCCCTCTACCCTCTTCCCTCCCTCTTTTCTTGGCTCCTCTTGGATGATGGGTCATCCCTGCATCTCTCCCACTGTCCTGGGTCAGAAGCAAAGGACAATGTCGTTGTAAGATATTGGTAGCTTTATGTCGTGCTACTTTTTTTCCGTAGGTGATGACATTCCAAGAAGCGGAAAAGTGGCACTTCAATCCGTTTGACCTGACCAAGGTTTGGCCTCACGGAGAATTCCCACTCATCCCAGTTGGTCGTTTCACTTTGGACCATAATCCAAAGAACTACTTTGCAGAGGTAAGGGTGAAATCTGTGTTACATCTTACCTGGTAGTTGTCAGTAACAGTATAATAGAATATAGTTTCATGTCATTGTTGAAAAGGCAAGAATTTTATAATGATGAAAAGTTTGATATTTTTTTATTATTTTCTATGGTTTATGTAAAGATAAAGAATTATGTGTAATGTTTTACAGTAGAGTATGTACCATTGATTTTATAATGAAACAATATGATAGTCTACTTCCCAGAAAAATACTCTTTAAGATGTATGAATTATAATTTGGAACTTTAAGTTTAGAATTGAAAATAACTTTTTTTTTTTCTTTTTTTTTCATGTTGTTTAGGTGGAGCAAATTGCTTTCTCTCCAGCGAATTTAGTTCCGGGCATTGAAGCTTCACCTGACAAGATGTTGCAAGGTCGACTTTTCTCGTACAATGACACGCATCGACACAGGCTAGGCCCCAACTATATGCAGATCCCAGTTAATTGCCCCTTCAGAGCTCGCATGGCAAACTATCAGAGAGATGGCCCCATGACCATAAACGATAACCAAGTTAGTACTCTCTCTTTCTCTCTCTCTCTTTCTCTCTCTCTCTCTCTCTCTCTCTCTCTCTCTCTCTCTCTCTCTCTCTCTCTCTCCCCACTATCTGTCTCCACTCTCTCTCTCTCTCTGTTTCTATCCACTATCTCTCTCTCTCTATCTCTTAGTTGAAGAATTTAATCAAAATTTAAAAAATCATGTTGTTTGGACATTAATGGTTTCTAATTGGATTATAGACAGGACACTAATGACTTCAAATTGTGAATTTCAGGCTGGAGCTCCGAACTATTTCCCAAATAGTTTCAGTGGACCAATGGATTCTGCTAAGCACCATGAGTCTAGCTTCCAGGTCACTGCCGATGTTGCGCGTTACTCCAGTGCCACTGAAGATAACTTTAGCCAGTGTAGTGACTTCTTCAATAAGGTAATATTTTTTTCTATCTTCTGCTTTACCACCTTATAAGGAGAATGCACTTTCTGGTGTGTATATATATATATATATATATATATATATATATATATAAATCTATATATATATATATATATATATATATATATATATATATATATATATATATATATATGCGCTAATAAGAAACACTAGTAACTTGTATTCAATTATGCAAGAGTAACCACTGGACCAGAGAAACTAAACGAAGTAGAGCACTTTCATATATTACATCTTCAGTGCAAAGTACTGAAAATGTAATATATGAAAGTGCTCTGTTTCCTTTCATTTCTCTTTCCCAGGGGTTACTCTTGCATATGTGTGTGTGTGTGTGTATTTATACAGTATATATATATATATGTATATATATATATATCTTCTCACACCCCCACCCCAACCTCTAGACCTGCTCATCCATATACCAAAAGGTCTCTTCCCCCTTATAAGGGAAGTAGCTGGCCAAGGCAAGCACCCACCCATCACCCCTCCCACACCTTAGAGATCTATCTATATACAAAAGGCCTCTTCCCTCTTATAAGAGAGGTAGCCAGCTAAGGCATTCACCCATCCCACTCTCGTCCATCACCCATTTGTTTACATCTCATCTTAGCTCCTCTTGGATGAAAGGTCATCCCTGTCTCCTGTCCACTGCCTGGGTCAGGAGGAGCAATGCAGCTAGACACACCACATCCACAGCAAGAAGCAGGGACTGCTTTATTAGTATGGTGGCCCTCCCTTATCCCCTCATTCTGTGTTTTTTTTTCTAATAGATCTTTTTGAACCCATTTTTTATTTCTTATGGTGTAGTAACAATCCTCCTAACTTCTGTAATAGTACCCAAGTCTTGTTTCAATGGAGATCTTGTTCATTTTCTTTTATGAAGATCTCATGGGATTTGTTGTCTAAGAATTGTGGAAATACCTTCATCTTTGTCTTAACACTCCCCATCCCCCACCCACACCCACTCAAAAACACATGACTTGATGGTGCAGTGGTAGCGTTTGCAACTGCTGCTACAGCAGTCAGAGTTCGAATCCCGCTCAGGGCTAAAATAATTACAGTATCATTGCACTGCAAGTCATTACTCGGACTCTAATGGGCAGGGAGTTGGGTGTGTGTGTGTGCATGCAATGTCACAGCAGTACCCATAGATCAGTCATACATAAACTCTGAGCTCTCTCCCAGGAGGGTAATAGCTGTCGATCACGAGTCCAACACATGATCCAAGACCATGGTGAATCACACACTACTTTCTTCCGGGATCTCGGTTAAGTCATCTGTGGGGGATGGCAAGTTGCTGTCAACATAGTACTTAGTGCCACAGGGTTCTTATAAAGGGGAACCTGAATCGGTGATTATTGCCTTGAGTGTCACTGACTGGAAACCTACGGCCTACAATAGCTAGCAACAGTTTCTGAGCCCTCCTGTAGATTAGATTTCTCTAGAAAGAAATTGTGGACTGTTGTCTGTTTTGCATTAGTATGGAACTGTTTCTGTGTCAACCTAATAGGTACAGGAGTGGAATTTGTTAGAAGATATGGGCTCAATCCATAGACCAAGTGTTCACCCCTTGGGGTTGTATCTCTAGTGGGAGGTGAGGGTGTTTATTGGCTTTAAAAACGGGTAGTAGGGAGATGATTATTGACGTATGTCAAGTAGGATCACCACATGTAGATACTTTTGGTGTATCATTGGCCTTTCATCCCTTGCAACCAAGTCACAGCATGCTTTGACTCTACCTATCTATATACCAAAGGTTTTTTCCCCCTTACCAGAGAGGTAAATACATATACATACCAAAGGCCTTTTCCCCCTTACATGGGGGGTAGCCATAATTGAATAGGTAGTCATGATTAAAAGGCATATACCCACTCCCACCCTTTTGATTTAATTGATCTAATTTATCTGGCATTATTTGTTTTTGCTTTATCATTTGTCTGTCTGATTTTCATTTATTATTAGTTATATGTCAATTTATTATTATTTACTATTTACCTGTTTGTTTATTATTTAACTATACCTATGCATTTATTTATGTATTTTATTTGTTATTTACATTATCATAGTTTTTATTTATTATTTTATTATTTATATGATTTTTTTTCGCATCCGACCTAGATATGGATCAAAAGGTCTCCTGTCGGCATGCTCCGCCTTTGTAATCCTTTGTATTCCTTTGATTTCAGAGAAAAAATACAGAAAGGGAGATTCCAGTCTCCTCATTCCATTCCATTTAGTTGCCTTTTATGACATGCATGAGAACATTGTGGCAGTATTCTTGTCCTCCTGCTACAGGAGAATAAGGAAAGAGATTACCATAGAAATGGTACATACATATACCAATGGCTTTTTTCCTTCTTTCAAGGGAGGTAGCCAAAATCATACGTACATATATCAAGGCTTTTTCCCCCTTACAAGGGAGGTAGCCAAAAAGGAAAAGGCATAAAATCATTCCCACCCATTCCATCCCTGGAGTGGAGGTGGAGGTAGAATGTAGATTGAGAGAAGCGAGTAAATGCCTTGGTGGATTAAAAAGTGTAATGAAGAATAGACATTTGGGAATGGATGCTAAGAGGAGACTGTATGAAGGAGTGATTGTACCAACAGCACTGTATGGGGCAGAAACATGGAACATAAAAGAGGAAGAGAGAAGGAGTTTGAATGTGTTTGAGATGAGGTGTCTGAGAAGTATGATGGGGTTTACTAGGCTAGAGTGAGAAATGAGGAGGTGAGGAGGAGAACAGGGGTGGAAAGGGAGTTGGGAGATAGGGTTGATGAAAGAGTATTAGGATGGTTTGGACACATGGAAAGAATGAGTGAAGAAAGACTAGTAAAAGAGGTATGGATGGCAGATGTGGAGGGAGTGAACATGAGGGGACGTCCTTGGATGAGGTGGTTGGATGGGGTGAAGGGGGCTTTGGGGAAGAGGGGAATGTCTTTTGAGGAAGGACGGGAGAGGACAGAAGACAGGGGTGAATGGAGAATGGTTGTATATGGATGATGTGATGCATGAGGTGGAAATGGGTGGGGGGGATGGGGGGTAAGGTAGTATGTGTGAGCAAAATTTGACACAGCCCAAAGGGATTTCTCCCCATCTTCTTTTTTGCATGGTGGGGACGGAGAGGGAGGTCGCCGATTTAACGAAGTGGCCTTGCTGTGGATGTGCTGTGTCTTGTGACACTGCTTCTGACCCAGGGCAGTGGACAAGGTGCAGGGATGACCCGTCATCCAGGAGGTAGCCAAAATCAAAAGGCATAATTCCATTCCCACGCATTCCACCCCCATTCACCACCCTTCCCTCCCTCTCATCTTTGCTCCTCCTGGATGACAGGTCATCTCTGTATCTCACCCATCACCCTGGGTCAGAAACAATGCAGCAAGACAGAGTGCATCCACAGCAAGGCCGCTTCATTTAATGGGTGAACCCCCTCTCTGTCCCTTCATACAGTAACATTGAAGACAGAGAGAAACCCTTCAGGCTGCATCAAACTATGATTCACACATAACCACTCCCCAACTCTCTTAGGAATGGTACATACATATACCAAGGCTTTTTCCCCCTTACAAGGGGGGTAGCCAAAAAGGAAAAGGCATAAAATCATTCCCACCCATTCCATCCCTGAATACACTCCACACCCCTCCACCCTCCCTCTTATCTTAGCACCTCCTGGATGATGGGTCATCCCTGCACCTTGTCCACTGCCCTGGGTAAAGGAAATATTTAAGGTCAATAGAAACAATAGCGGAAGTTAGAAAATGATGCATCATTCATTATGTAGAGATTGGTTTATAAGCATAAAAGAGAGCTGCATTATTATTATTTTAGTTTGAGTATGTGACTAAAATCCCCAAAGTATTGAATGAATATAACTTTGGAGTCAATACCCCACTAATTGAATTAGTTTTGATGTTATGAATTCCTCCTCTCAAAGAGGACTTTTTGGAATTGGGAATCTGATGTAGTATGTCCTTACTATAGACCAGCGATTCCCAAACTATGGGTTGCGACCCAAACATGGGTTGCGACCCAAACATGGGTTGCGACCCAAACATGGGTTGCGACCCAAACATGGGTCGCGAAGTGTTCAAGAATGGGTCGCAAGACCTTATTAGAAAAAAACAATTTCAATCAAAAGCTTCCCTACACTTGTGTTTTCAATAAAAGAAGACTTTCGAAATTGCTTTTAATGCTTGGGTCACCACATCTTCACCAGATCTGGATTTGGGTCGCAGCCCAAAAAAGTTTGGGAACCACTGCTATAGACTCTGTTTCTGCTGGGCTGACTCTTCACCTCCACTCAAACCTCACACCCAAAGATGTAATCAATATTACCTAAAAAAAAAAGGGGGATTCACAACATACAGACATACACATACCAAAGGTTTTTTTCCCCCTTGCATGGGAGGTAGCCAAAAAACAATGGCATAAAAACCATTCCCACCCATTCCATCCCCAACATACTCCACTCCCCTCTACCCTCATCCCTCCCTCTTATCTTGGCACCTCCTGGATGCCAGATGATCCCCGCATCTTGCCCACTGCCCTGGGTCAGAAGCAGTGTTGCAAGACAGAGCACATAAACACAGCAAGGCTACTTCATTAAATCGGCGACCCCCCCCCCTCAATATTACCCAGAAAAAGTGGGATTCACAACATATTTGTTGTTTTACCAGAAGAGCTGTACCAAGGAGTCTCACTCGTTTATTGAAGATGTTTATCTCTCATCAAGGTAACTCTTTTTGCCGTCCAGGTCCTCAACGAAGACGAAAGACAGAGACTTATGGAAAACATCGCAGGTCATCTCGTCAACGCACAAGACTTCCTCCAGGACCGAGCCATAAACAACTTCACCCAAGTAGACCGTGCATATGGGGATGGCATTCGACAAAAAATCAATAGATTGAAAAAGGCCCGGCAATCGAGCCACCTCCTACGCCCAGCGGTTATTTCTGCAGCTGCAGCCTCGTCAAAGCCCAAGTTGTAAGACAAAAATGTTGTGAGGGAATTTGTGATATCAGTAGCTGCATATAGTGCAGCATGAAACAACTCATAATTACGTGTAGTAAGCACTTTAAGCTAGTAAAATCATCACTGTAATCCTATTCCTTCATGACATCTACCAGATTTAGCAGCTGCTGTTATGTGTATTCATTATTTGTTGTTAATATTTTAGCTTATTCTCCCTATTTTTTTTTTTTTTTTTTTTTTCTTCTTCTTCTTTTCTTTTCCAAGTTCCTGTGTTTTATATGTGGGAGTCATTGGTCTCCTGCAAGAGACCATTTGGGCAATGGGTTGGCAACTGACTATATATTTATGGGGAAAATGTATAGACCATTCCTAGTCTACATCCTATTATCAATAGACATTGAATTGAATTTGCATTTAATTCACAAATATTGCAGCTCAAAAACTATTTCCTCCTGTGTGGAGACAGACTATCCTGGAGAGTTAGGTAGTAAGGCTTGTGAATATGAGAAATGTACTATGTACTGAAGTAATTTTTTAATATATATTTTAAGGAAGTTTGAGGGTCATTTGGAGTGCATATATAGTTTGGAGTGAAGTTTTTCAGCCTTTGTTTCTTGGCTACCTCCCTTGTAATGGGGAAAAAGCCTTTGATATATGTATGATGTATGTTTCATAGCCTCTTGTTAAGTAAAGGAACTCCTTCAGATATTGTACATGTGGTTAAAGTCAAGATAAAATGAATATAATCCATTCAAACATTGTATTCTTTAGAGTTCTGTATGTACGTGTTAGCCATCTTTAACTGAAATTATTGTGTCTTCATATTCAAATTACTGGGTTATACATCGGTGCTAATAGAAGCCTTACATATGCATAATAAAATAAACCTTCAAGTACATTTGGTATTTTCTATCTCTGATAACCAATCATCCAGGAGGTGACAAGATAAGAGGGAGGGAAGAGGGTAGACGGGAGTGGAGTATATAGGGGATGGAATGGGTGGAAGTGGTTTCTATGCCTTTGTCTTTTGGCTACTTCCCATGTAAGGGGGAAAAGCCTTTGGTATATATATGTATGTAGATAACCAATCTTCATTATTGTTTCCTTTGGCAGAATTTAAGGGACCAATGATGGAGTACCTGCTTGTGGTGGTCCTGTAAAATCTCCCCATTTTCAAAACATGTCAACCTCCTCAGAAAAAAGACTAGCAAAAAGAGGTATGAAAGGCAGACATGGATGGAGTGAATTTGAAGGGGTGACCGATAATGAGATGGATGGATGGGATGAAGATGAGTTTGGGTAAAAGGAGAATGTTATTCGATTATGAAAAGGAGAAGGCAAGAGACAGGTGCAAGTGGAGTGTGGTCATGAAGAGACAGTGAATCGAAGAAGCCAGAAGGGATTTCTCCTCTTCTATTTACGCATGAAGGGACAAGGAAAGAGGGATGCCATGTAAGTGAAGCAGTAGGGGTAAACCAGCTTTGGTTGTTGGGTCGTGCTATGGAGGTGCTGTGTCTTGCTGCATTGCCTCTGACCCAAGACAGTGACCAGGGGTCAAAGAGACCTTCAGCCACAAGTTTTGATTATGATATGGTTTAATGTCATAAACTCCCCCCCTATCGGAAGGCTAGGACGGTGCCCCTCACAGAGGCTTTCAGCCACAAGGAGCTAAGATAAAAGGGGAAACAAATGAGTAATGGATGTGTGGCAAGTGGGTACATCTCTTAGCTGGCTACCCGCGTTACAAAGGGGAAGACGCCTTTTGTATTAAGATCTCCCCAACATCCCTGAGTCTCGCATTTTCTGGCCTTTCAACCCTTCAGGATTTCAATGGAAACCTACAATGTGTCCAATCATTCAGATTGAGAATTGTAGACTTGCTAGCCACACTAGAAGTAACTGACAATGCCCTTCCAACCACGATACCTACCCAGATCACCAGTACACCCCTGCCTCGTCTTGGTCACATTATCGGAAAACCAAATACCAACTGATATGTGACATGAATCTTTTTGTCTATTCATTCATTCCTCTGCAGTTAACATCTACACAAACAACTCCAACAACTGAGTGGGTTATACAACAGTATCCTGACAGATATAATTTCAATTTCTACTCTGTTCTTCTCCAGTCACTGCCCAACTTTTTGTTATGCTTTAGAATCCTTCACCTTCTTTCAAAACTCCTCAGTCACCTCACCCTACATCATCTTCTCGGACTTGTGGAGCACCCTGGGAGCGGTTTCTACATTCCATTCTTATCTATCTATATACAAAGGGATTTTTCTCCCCATTATAAAGGGAGGTAGCCAAATCAAAGGCATGCACCCACTCCACGCCCATCCGCCACCCTTGTTTCCCTCTGAGCTTAGGTCCTCTCTCTCTTGCAGGAAAGAAATGATTGGTTCTGTTCGTGCCACCCATCAAATCTATCCCTACAGTATCTGAAGTTATTCCCTTTTCGAATCTCGATTTTTTTTTCAATGGGTGCTATACCATGTTGGTATCTCTGTAACAAGGAATGGATGGACGAGATAGCTTGGAGTGCAGTATTTTTTTTTTTTCTTTTTTTTTTTCTTTAATGCTTAAACCCTACTGTCTGCAAGACAGCCTGGGGTGCAGTATTTATCTATCTTATTTATTTATTTATTTTATTCTATTTTATCTATTATTTATTTATTTTTTAATGCTTACACCCTACTGTCTGCAAAAGTTGTCCACTCCACTTTCTAGTCCATCTGACAAAACTTTCTTCCTTTGCATTTCTTCTTTGCAGTATTGATATATACTCCCATTTCCTTGCGTTTCCATGGCCTTTTCCCCCACTGACTAAGAACGCCTCTTTGTACCGGCAACAAGTGCAATGAAACAGTGCCAAAACGAAAACCATTTATTTGTACAAATACAAATGTATAAAAGTTTGCAAAAACAACAACACTATGACCTCGCCGAGTATGACTAGATTTGGAAGGACTTCGGGCTGAGCTTGGAGGGTGAGGAACACCCTTCAAGGGTGTCGGTGAATTGTGAACGTGCGAAGTCGGAGGGTGGAGGGTGAGGGAGAGGAGGGGGTACTCTGACGAATGCAAAAGGTCTACAGAACGAGTCTAACCAGACCAGAACTGGGCGCGTTCCTCGGTGCGTTCCGCTGCGGTTAGCGCTCCCAAACTATTAAAGCTTAGAGACATGTTCACACCGAAATAAAAGTCCGGTAGGACACATACTATACCAAAGAAAAATTTCGTAGGCCATATCCAAAAGGTAGGCCACATACTATACCGGCACCTATATTGCTTTAATAGTTTGGGAACGCTAACCGCGGCCAAAATAAATCGGAACGCACTGAGGAACGCGCCCAGCTCCGATCCAGACAAATATTGGGTTCGAATTTTAAGGATGTCTGGTGGAGAATGATCTCGAGGGTGACTTGGCAGAGGTGCTGAAGGAAGAAGATGGAGGATGAGAGTGAGGGATGGCGGGGAGGTTAGCAGGGGTGATGGGGAGCCTAGTAACACACCTTAAAACACCTTTGGGTATGTTATAGCTCGTCTGAATAAAATCATCCGGCGTTAGTCTAGATACGTATATACCAGTTTGCCAAACGGGTGACTTTAAAACTTTGGAGTCTTCAGACACCGTTTAACTGGATAAAACTGTCTACCATTACCGATAAGAAAATATTTAATGGAAAAAAGCTCTCCTGCTGGGATTCGAACCCTCGCCAAAGCGGCTTGCTTCGTAGAAGGCGAGGATCGTACCGTCACGTCACCACGATCCTCGCCTTCTACGAAGCAGCCCGCTCTGGTGAGGGTTCGAATCCCAGTAGGAGATTTTATTTCCAAATGTCAAAATGACACAAACAGAATATTTAATGTATGACACAGTACTATAGGTGCTATGTTGCATTTAACATGGGGGTGGGGTGGAAGTTAGAATTGAGGTTTGAGAGATGGGGGGAGGGGGCAAATGGGGTGGGAAGGAATAGGAATGGGGGGTTGTAGTTCTAGGAATGGGGAGAATTGCAGATCTAGGAACAGGAATGGGTAACAAGGTTTGGTTGAGGCTCGTGTTAGGTGGGGCGGCGGGAGTCTCAAACAGTGGTATTCTTAAAATATTTCCTTATCTTATATAAATCCTTGGAAGGGAAATATTTATATAAGGAAAGATCTTTTTAAGAATACCACCGTAAGAATCTTAGTGGTATTCTTAAAAAAAAACTTTCCTTATATAAATATTTCCCTTCCAAGGATTTATGTAAGGAAAGATTTTTTTTAAGAATACCACCGAAAGAGTCTTTAGTCATTAGGTCTCTGGGTCGAAGATGTGACAAGAGTTTGGGGACACAGCGCACCCAGGATGATTCCCAGGTATCGTAGTCGAAGCTACACACACACACACACGCACACACACACACACACACACACGCACACACACGGCGTATACTCTCGTGGCCTAAAAGGGGCAAGACGCATCTCCAGGATGGTCGTTTGCCATACAAGTGGAATAACAGAATTCGCTAACTCTACAAAAGTGAGGTAATTCCCGCGAAGGTGTCCCTGTGAACGAAGGCCCATTTCTCCATAGTTGTTCAGAGGTCAATGAACGCTAAACACCTGACCTGACCTGACCTGTGGGGTGACGTCAGCTCCTTAATGGTACTGAATATGCACAGGATGATCCGAGTACCACCCAAAAGCTCCATGACCTCCAGTATACGCGCCGTAGTCCACGTGATCGTTTTGCCCTGAAGCATGAGGGTGACTATTCGAAGACTGTGCGATGACGCCCTCGGCCACGCTAGCCGAGTGCTGGAGACGCTCGACCTCGGGATGTAGTTCCTCGAACTCGGCGTTCGGCTCCGCGAAGACGACCTCGCCCACTCTGGATGGGTGACGGAGCCCATCGACCTGGGGACGTCGTTCCTCGAACTCGATGTTCGGCTCTCCGAGGACGATCTCGCCCACGTTGGCTGGGTAGGGGAGTTCGATGATCTCGGGACGTGGATCTTCTAAATCGACGTTTGGGTCAGGAATAGCCTCTGGGAAGTCGTCGGCGTATACTAGCTTCCGGGCTTGGGGTCTGTGAGGGCGGAGGGCGATGGCGCGTGGGTTGGCGACCTGCCTGTAGTAGGGCCGCATAAGACGGACGTCTTCCAAAGGAACTGCGACATAACGGGGGTAGCCCTCTACCACCACAAACGCAGCCAGGAACACCGTGAGCTACACAAAAATAAATATAAGAATAAATGAATATGTAAATAAATAAATAGGTAAATTAATTAATCAATCAAATAATAGATACAGATAAAATACAATATCTCGGTCACAAATATCAACAAAGTTTAAATTATGAAATAGAAAGTAGATAAATAAGTGGATAAATAGATGGATTAATTAACTAAATAATCAATTAATAAATAAACAAATATAGATCAAATACAATATCTCGGTCGCAAATATCAACCAAGTTTAAAATATGAAATAGAAAATAGATAAGTGAATAGATGAATTAACTAAAAGATAGATTTTCATGGAAGTGGCAGTTGCCGACAAGATTGACGAGTTAAACACCATATGAGGACGGAGCCTTTATTTGTACGACGTTTCGCTTATTACAGCCTTTTCAAGTACCCATTTCAAGGCCCATTTCTCCAAAGCTGTAATAAGCGAAACGTCGTACAAATAAAGGCTCCGTCCTCATATGGCATTTAACTCGTCAAAAGATATAGAAATATCTGCAATCTCTGTCGCAAATACCAACCACATTGAAAATATGAAATAAACACTAAATCGAAATAGAAATAATCACAAGATTTAGCCATATTGGTGTTTTGATTCTTAGTCCAAATTCAATATCATCTCAACTTTTTTTCTGAATGATAACCCGCAACCCCACAAGAGCCGGCAACGTTCCTCTAGGAAGAATCTTTGGAGTGTTGTCTTTGTGGGACTGTTTCACTAGCTAATAGTTGTAGTACGAGATCAGTCGCCGGTTGGCGGCTCTACATGTGTGAAAAAATGTAGGAAATGAAGATGAAGTTGATTAAGATCTTGGGTCTAGACACCGTGTATCAGCCCATCGGGGCTGCACTTCTAAATGTGAGAGTAAATTAAGAGAATTTCTTATGATAGAAAATGGAGAGGGTTGATTGTTTGACACGTGTATTATGTATAGGTTATTATTATTATTGTTGTTATTGATATTATTTTTATTATTATTATTATTATTATTATTATTATTATTATTACTATTATCAATATTTTTGTAAACACAATTTGAATTATGCAACAGCAATTTGCACCATAATTTCTACGCAAGGACTCGAACCGTTGCCTTAGCGACTGCTTATTATGAAGCAAAGACGATAGCCTTGAACCAGCCAGGCCGTATAAAAGAAACGACCTGGGCTACGACCTGGTAGGGCACTAGGCTTATCTCATTCTCTATTCTAACTTCACCGAGTCTTTATTATGGCGAGCCATCCGACAAATGTGTCATTGTGACAAATAGAAATAAGCTCCACCGGAAGGACTCGAACCTTTGCCATAGCGACTGGCTGGCTCAAAGCTATCGTCTTTGTTTCGTAATAAGCAATCGCTATGGGAAGGGTTCGAGTTCTTGTGATGGAGTTTATTTCCATTTGTCACAATGAGTCTGTGTTATACGCATTTATATTCTTAAAAACGGTCCAAGAATTGATGGTTTGTTATAGATATAGGCTAAATGGCCAAATTGTTTTCATATATAAACTACATGTGGCGTTGGACATAATATTAATCGATTCATTATCTCTAATTACGATTCTTCTTTGTTATTTAAAGAAATTTAGATACTTTATCAGCCCTGGTTACGATGCTTTTATGTTTAATCAAAAGATTCAAATATTTTATCTGTAAAGTTCGGTGCAGATATATCCCAACGTTTGTTTCGGTGTGTGTGTGTGTGTGTGTGTGTGTGTGTATATATATATATATTTATATATTTTTATATATATATATATATATATATTATATATATATATATATATATATATATATATGTGTGTGTGTGTGTGTGTGTGTGTGTGTGTGTGTGTGTGTGTGTGTGTGTGTGTGTGTACATTTTTATCAACCACAATTCACTTTAATTCTAAGCCATCAACATCGAGAGACTTGATGAGGACAACATGCAGAAATTGAAACGTGGTATAGCCAAGGACTCGAACCTGCCCTAGCACGTGACAAGTGATAGTGTCTTAATCGATTGTGCCATCGGTTAAGTCACTATCACTTGTCACGTGCTAGCGCAGGTTCGAGTCCATGGCTGTAGCATGTTTCAATTTCGGCATGTTGGCCTCCTCGAGTCTCTCGATGTTGATGGCTTAGAACTGAAGTGAATTGTGGTTGATATAAATGTATATCTGTTCACTGGGACCCATTTAGTGTTGTACACACACACACACATATATATATATATATATACTGTATATATATATATATATGTGTGTGTGTGTGTGTGTGTGTGTTAAAAAGTATGGATTATAAACACAATGAAAAATAATGGCTTGAAATGAATAGAATGCAATATGCATACACAATATGATAGCAATAAATCGGGAATTTAATGTAAAAATTTAAGTCACAAACGTGGTAGATGTACAGTACTTACCAGCTTAAGAAACATATCTCCTTTTGATATCTTGCAAACCCAACTGATGTATCTCGCGCTGCGTTCGGCTTATATACCCGCCATCTGCCGCGCGCGAGAGAAACTTAGTGACGTCATAACGGTTACCTTACAACTGATTGAACTTGTAAATTTTCTACAAATTCAACTCATAAAAAGCACTTCTTAAGAAAAATATACAATTTTATAGACACCGATGTGAAATTATTGATATGCATATTCAAGTAAGCTTGCAGCAACATTTTTCTAAACATATTTAAACAATTGTAATATTAGAAAACTTTCAAGAAAGTGTATGATTTTTTTAATGATGGAAAACGAGAGAGCATATTTACGAGCAAGTTGACTGCTAGACTCCAGAAAATGGACTTTAGATGTTCCAGCAATTGACTTGATTGATTGATGTGTTCGACAAACTTGATCATCATTAACATGATCCACGCGAATAAAAAATGTTGCTTTTTGTTATTTATTTGTTTTACTGATTTATTTGTTTATTTATTTATTTGTCTATTCTAGCTGCCGCCACACTAGTCAATTGATTTGGATGTGCTCACTATAATAAGCAAATAAGCTAAAATACAATGATTATATTCTTTCTTGCCAACTGATGAAATCAAAGACAATGATGTAAACAAGATTTATTTGTTTTAACGTCTTACTCATTCTGCCAGTCATATGATTTTACATATGATGCTGCCAATGAAATATGCCCATCACGGATGTTTTAAAGAAAAAAAAAATAACTATGTCGGCATCAGTTCATGTCGACTCATTGTCGTCTTCACTCATCATTCGTCGACTCTCTCTTGCAAAGTTTGCCGAGTGGCCGAGTCGCCATAGGGAACATTTGCTATATAAATAAATAAATGAAAAGATAAAAAATATATCTAACTACTAAATAGATACACGTAAAGAAGCAAATAAACGGATAAACAGTAAAATTAATTCATTAAGTAAATATATTATTGTGTATTTTTAGGAAATAAAAACGTGCATCGACATTTTGATATTGAATTCCGAATAAAGATAAAATCACTGTGCACGGAGTTTCCCTTGGCTGATTAAACTGCTTAGCAAATATGCAAGTTTGACAACTTTATTTAGCTCAGGCATGTCACTTTAATATTTAATTCTTACAACTGTTAAACAATTTTATTCGATTTATAGAACATCACACCTCCATTTCCGATTCTTGAGCACCATCCATGAAGCAAAATAACATCGTCAAGCTTTATCCTTAGTAAAATAATAGAGTGACGTCACAGGTATGATATAGTCTTTATTCAACCATAAAATTACGTAAATATATTTAATAAAATTGCCTGGCGGCAACAAGGATGAAAGGGAAATGAATAATTGACGTTAAACATAAGCATTGCGTTGTCTGAGTACTGTAAGGGCGAATTATGTCGCAGTGGCGTACTAAATTCGACCTTCGTGGTTATTTGCCTTTGGCCAAGGAATTTGTTTATTTGTGACCAGTGAAAGGACGCAAGCTCGATACTGAAGCGAAACAAATGAAGTCAATTTTGCGCAACAAAACGAGAGAAAAAATAAATCTAGTCTTATTTCATTTTATATTTCAGTTTTTCATTTATTTGACAAAAGAAAAGAAAAAATATCTTGGTGTAAGACAAAAAATCAATAAATAGAATTATAATGATAGTGTTTTATGATAATAATAGTAATAATGACAATAGTAATAATAGTAATTATAACGATAACAATGATTATAATAATAGTGATGATTATAATGAAAATAGTAAAAATGATAATGACAGTAATGATAATAATAATAATAATTATAATAATAATAATGATTATAATAATAATAATAAAATAATAACAGTATTAATAACAATAATTATAATATTATTAATATTAATCATAATAATGCTAATGATAACAATAATGATAATAACATGCATACATATACCAAGGGCTTTTTTCCCCTTACACAGGGGGTAGCTAAAAAGAAAAAGGCATAAAATCCACTCCCACTCATTCCATCCCTATCACACTCCACTCCCCTCCACCCTCTTCTCTCCCTCTTATCTTGGCACCTCCTGGATGACGGGTCATCCCTGCATCTTGTCCACTGCCCTGGGTCAGAATTAGTGTAGCAAGACACAGCACATCCACAGCAAGGCCGCTTCATTAAATCGGCGACCCACCCCCCTCTCTGTCTCCTCATGCAGAAGAGAAGACGGGGAGAAATCCTTTCTGTCTGCGTCAATTTATAATTCGCACATACTCCCTCACTCCCCTATCCCCCACCCACTCCCTTCCATGCATCACAGCATCATCCATACCTAACCATTCTCCATTCACCCCTATCTTCTGTCCTCTCCCGTCCTTCCTCAACAGGTATTCCCCTCTTTCCCAAAGCCCCTTTTACCCCATCCATCCATCTCATCCTTGGTCGCCCCCTCATGTTCACTCCTTCCACCTCTGCCTTCCACATCTCTTTTACCACTACTACTACTACTACTACTACTACTACTACTAATAATAATAATAATAATAATAATAATAATAATAGTAATAATAATAATAATTATAGTAATAACAACATTAACAATATTAATAAATTACACTCCGTCGAAACAAAATAGATCAAACAAATATTCAAATAAACGAAAGAACAAAAGAATAAACGAACAAATAAACACACAAATACAGTAGAGCCCAAATACCCACCAGATGGAAAATAATGGAAATACTATAAGCGGAAGGCTCCCAGAGCATACGGTAGTTCAAGACAAATACGAAAGAGGGTCAGGCTCGCGGTAGGGGGTCAAACACATAGACCCTGCCAAGCCAAGCGCAACTGTGTAAATATACACGTGTATGTGTGTGTGTGTGTGTGTGTGTTTGCGTGTACGTTTGTGTATGTGCGTGTGTGTGCGTGCGTGTGTGTGTGCATGCGTGCGTGTGCATGCGTGTGCTTGTGTGTGCATGTATGTGCGTGTCTGTGTACATATGTGTATGTGTGCGTATATGTGTTCGTATGTTTAAGTGTGTGTGTGTATATGTGTATATATGTATTTACTTAGTTGCATCTTATGGAAAGAGAAGCTACGTTCGTGGTGTCCCGTCTCTGTATCTCACAATGTCTAGATTGTTCTTAAATTCGTGTACTGCTTTTGTACACACTATTATTTCGTCTAGTATGTTCCACACATCCACCACTCTGTGGGGAAAGCTGTTTTCTTATTCTCTTCTATAACTGTCCTTTTTGAGCTTCTTCCATGTTCCCTTGTATTTCTCGTATTATGTGTATATGTGATTCACCATGGTCTTGGATCACGTGTTGGACTCGTGATCGACAGTTATTAACCTCCCGGATGAGAGCTCAGAGCTCATATATGACCGATCTATGGGTAATACTGTGACCTTACACGCACACACCTAACTCTCCGCCCACGAGAGTTGGAGTAACAACCCGCAGCGCAGCGATACTGAAATTATTTCAGCCCTGGTTGGGATTCGAACCCGGACCGCCATGTGTATGTATGCGTGCGTGTGCGTGAGTGTGTATATTTTTGGGTATGAAATAAGTTGTTCCTAAACTTAATCGTAACCATTTTTTCTTTCATTTATTTGTGTATTTGTCTATTCATCTGTTCATATTTCCTTTTTGTCAATTTTGTTCTCATTTGTGGGCCTCGCCAACTCAGAAAATAGAAATGACAATAACAATTCAATTAACAGATATTTTGCCACAAATAAATTCATTTATATTTAGCCCTGTACTATTCTGTTGCAGCTTTATGTATGATATCCATACAGCTAAGAGCATAACAAATAAAGTATAATAATACAAAAGTAAAAAATTCAATGTGGATCTCTTGATATATATATATATATATATATATAGATATATATATATATATATATATATATATATATATATATATATATATATATATATTTAACGCCAGTAGTTCACGTGTACAGCGATCAAATGCATAAATTTGAGGTAAAGTTAATATTAATGAGCTTACTATATCGTTGATGTGAATTAGCTTTGCATTTTGCACAAACAAGGTCTACTGCACAGGTACTCAACGTAATAAATTTCTTATCATAACCTTATCTATCGATCAATTTTAATGAATTAAGGTTATCAGGCCTCTGATGGGTCTGATACGAGATGCACTGTCGTATGTAAACACAAAATAATTGTCGTAGTTTATGTGCTTCTACGCATGCCGTCCTGTGAATTATAAATTCTAATTAATAGATTTATCCTAATATAAATCAAAATATTAAATGGGGAGGAGATTAAAAGTTGCTTTTGTCAACTGTGTATACTCTCATCGACAGAACTTTCGTATGTAAACACAAAATAACTGTCGTAGCTTACATGCATGTCGCTTTATGACAAACAAATAACAAATAATACCCTTATCCTAAGATAAACAGAAATAATAAATGGAGAGTAGATACCCAGTAGCTTTCTTCAACTGTGTATGTTCTCATCGTCAACCATAAAGGCCTTGGTTGATGATAGTGAAAGTTGAAATCGCCACTAGCTAGAGCGTCTCGCACGGTCTGCTCGCCTGACGTGGGTTTAGGCAGTGAAAGCCTCTTCAGTCGTCGATACCTATGCAAGAAGAACTTAACGGGAAACATCTCCTCGGGAAATGTGTTACTCATCGTTACGCTCCTTTCTCCATCGCCTTTCGCTACAGAGATAAATAAGTATATAAACAATAGTAATGATAATAACAACAACAATAATAGTAGTAGTAGTAATAATAATAATAGTAATAATAATAATATAATAACAATAATAATAATAATAATGACAATAATGATGATGATGATGGTGATAATGATAATAATGATAATGATAATAATAATAATAATGATAATAGTAACAATAATAACAATAATAATGATGATTATAATAATAATAATAATAATAATAATAATAATAATGATGATAATAATAATGATAATAATAATAACAATAATAATAATAATAATAATAATATAACTAGTAATGATAATAATAATAATGAATAATAATAATGATAATAATAATAATAATGATAGTAATAATAATAATAATAATAATAATTATAGTGATAATAACAATAATAGTAGTAGTAGTAATAATAATAATAGTAATAATAATAATAACAATTATAATAGTATATAAATAAATAAAAATAATTCTCGTTTCAAAGTGAGACTACTGATATCCACATACCCTTTAATTCTACATATTCTACAATCTACATAACCTATAGAGACCATCACGTTTCTAAATGCCTTAAATTAAACCAACAACAAATATTATGTCATGATTTACTTAATACTATCTCATAATCGACTTAATTCCTCCAGTTACATCAGTGAATCGGTGGGGATGACCCAGTTTCAGAACCCCCGAAATGGTTGAGCTATGCCTCGCTGCACTGCGTTTGGTGCCAACACTGTGGTGGCATAAAGGGATGGGTGAGTGTAGGTTTGTTTGGGTTTGTGTAATTTGGTCCGGCTACCCTCTGATGAGGGGGAGAAAACCTTGGTCATAAAATTATATTTTCTTGTATCTAGATATGAACGTTGTTACATATAGTGTTTATGGTATATATCTTATCTACTTATCTATATATTTATTTTATCTTAGAGTTTCATGATTTATTAGTTTATCTATTTTGTAATTTCATCTATTTATATAGTTATTCTATCGTTGTTATTATTATCATATTATTATTGTTACTATTATCATGACTATTATTATTATTATTATTATTATTATTATTATTATTATTATTATTGTCATTATTATTATTATTGTCATTATTATTATTATTGTCATTATTATTATTATCATTATTATTATCATTATTATTATTATTATCATTATTATTGTTAGTGTCCGCATTATTTTACTTTATGTATCCTTTATTTCTGTTTTATTTGTCTATTTACTTATTCATTCTAATCTATTTATTTGTTTATTTATCTATTTTTGTGAATGGTGCAGAGGTTTGATCATGTCCCTCACACTCGCGTCCTTTACCCTTCTCTCCTTTAGCATATGTAGACTAAAACCTCTGCGTTTCTCTTCATTAGGTCTAGTTGCATGGAACCCAGTGAGTTTGAAAGACATCCCATAAATGAGTCATAAAACATTTAGAAATAGAATCATATTGATTTATATATATCAGCATTTATGTCTTAACTCACAGTTTATTGAATTAAATACAATTAATTAGATTGGCGTGATTTACTTTTTTTAATGACCAAATAGTATTTACGTGCTGACATGCGTTGTGCGCACCATCTATTGGACGACTAGGCCATGCAACCTTTCATTCAAACAAGGTGTAATATAATATAATTCTGGACAATTTACTTGTAATTTGGTTGAATATATTATTTAAGATTTATTTAATTAAGTAAAATAGTGATGGACCACAAGTGGCGTAATTAATTCAAAATTTATACAAATCGGTTTTGTTTTGTTTACCAAGCGTCAATTGAATCATAATCGTCGACTGTAATCTTGAGGTGACAAATTAAGTTGTGTTTTCTTTTGTGATCAGTCGTGTCTTTTAAATATATTGTCGCAAAGAAAGTTGTGATTAGATAAACTATCATTTCATGCAAGTGTGTACCAGAATGCTAAACAATACGTTAGTTATTTGTACTGTAAATTTAGTTTGTATGGTGAAATATTTTGCTTATCGTCTGTGATTTGGCTGGTTATAGTGACACAGATTTCAATACTGAATTACACAGTAATCAGTGATGATTTGAGAATTCTTTGAAAGGATGTAGTAGTAAGTGACTTAAAGAAAATTTTTATTATTTGATGTGTGAATGTATGAAAAATATAACTCCAACGACTGGATCAAGCAAGGTAAGTCGAATTTCCATTTTCTTCAATATCATGTTTCACGTCGTTATGGCTTCATTAGTTTTAATGTTTCCAAGCTATAATATATATGCATATATATACTACACGTATTTCATATTGAACAGCGTAACTTTTATTTGTATAATGTTTTATTTGTTCAGTTTGTTAGGTTAGTTTGTTGATATATTGTACTTTATTTCATTAGTCGATATTTTTCGAGGTGGGTTGGGTCAATAGTAAAATAGAATATCACAAGGTAAGTAAATGCAAAATTGTATATGATTTTATTGTGAGAACATTTTATTGCTACGAACATTTTGATGTAATCATACATGTACAAGATGACTGACAAAACCAGCAGCAATTAAAAAATATGTTGTAAATTTTCAGAAGTGCACACCTACGTGATACAGCACTAGAAAATTAGATATTAGTTTTGTAATTAATCTATTCATGTGATATACTTTTTTCTTGTCGGACATAATTAATAACAAAATATTGCTAAAAGCGGTACACTTACAAACGGAGAGTGCTTGAGACGCCATCGTCGTTTTGATAGAGCGGTGGTTGAAGTAATTAAAGTATGACAAATTCGTCTATTCTGATCTAACCTACCTAATTTGCAATTAGATAAACGTATATTACGTTGATGTATTATAATTTACAAAATTAATATTTAATTTTCTAATGCTATATCGTGTAGGTGTGTTTTTTTTTTGTAAAAATACCGATTATTTTATGACATGTAAAGTTATATTCTAGAGAAATTTGAACGTGGCTGATTGATATAGTAACATTGGTAATAAGCAAAGAAAGGTGATATAAGTTATTTGTTATAAATGATTAATTAGATATTATGTCACAAACTCCCTTGATTTCGGGGGATTTTGTAAAAAAAAAAAAAAAAAAAAAAAAAAAAAAAAAAGTGGAAGGCAGAGGTGGATGGAGTGAAATTGAAGGAGAGGCTGAGAACGAAGAGGATAGGATGAAAAGGAGCATTGGGCAATAAGCGGAATGTCTGTTGAGCAGGGAAGGAAGAGGGCAAGAAGTAGGTGTGAGTGGATAGTGGTTGTGAATAGTTGATAATTTGACGTGATCAGAAGAGGGTTCTCCTCGTCTACTTGGTATTAACCGTGACCGGACGAAGGGGGAGGGTCGCCATGTAAATGAAGAGGTGGGGGTAACCTAGCTTCAGCTGTCGGGCCCTGCTGTGTATTGCTGCATTGCATCTGACCCAGGCAGTGGGCGGGGGTCGGGGATGGCCCTCCGTCCACAAGAAGCTGAGATAAAGGAGAAAATAAATGGGTAAAGGGTGTAGGAGCATACCTTGACTGGCCACCCCGCTCTTATAAGGAGGAAGAGACCTTTTGATGTATACATGAAAGTCCCTAACCTAACCAAGCCTAATCCTACCAAACCTTATCATACCAACCTTAACCAAATGTAACCTAGCCAAATTTAATCTAATCAAACCTAACCTAACCTGACCAAACCTAATCTTACCAAACCTAACCAAACCTCATCTCACCAAACCTAACCTAGCCAAACTCAACCTAATAAAACCTAACCAAACCTCATCTTACCAAGGCCAACATAACCTAAACTAACCTAGTCTAATTAAACCTAGCCTAACCTAACTTGACTTAACCTAACCTAACATATCCTGACCTAACCTAACCTAATCTGACCTAATCAGATTTGACCTAACCCGACCCCAAACTAAGCTAACCTATCCTTACCTAATCTTACATAACTGAACTAAACCTAACCTAAACCATCCTAACCTAATCTAAACTAACCTAACCCATCCTAACATAACCAAACCTAACCTAAACTAACCTTGCCTAACCTAATCTAACTCTAACTGAACCATCGTGTTTTGGCTTCGCATGTTCCACAAACGATTAAATAACTTGGAGTTAACCAGAATAGAACGAATTATGATTGCCATTGTGAAAAAACGGTCAGCATCATCGTTATTACCATCATCATCGTTATCACCATCACCACCAACTATTTATACACTCGGTGATCAGCTCGTACACACACACACACACACACACACACACACACACACACACACACACTTTCGCTCGCTTTTCCCCCCCAAAGGCAAAACTCCATCTCCTCCACCTCTTCCTCCACCTTCATCTCCACCCCTGTCTTCCACTACCTCCACCTCATCTTTCCCTTCTCCTCCTCCACCTACTCTTCCTCCTCCACGTCCACTCCAATTACTCATCCTACTTCACGCCCACTTCTTCATCTTCCTCCTCCTCCTCTTCCTACTCCTCCTCCTCCTCCTCCTCCTCATCTTGCTCTCATCTGTCGTTTTATTAGAACACATCTTCCCTGTCCACCTTTCTCCTTCCCCCTGCCCCTCATTATTTCCCCTCCCTATTCCCCTCACCCATCTTCGTCTTCCTCCATCCTATTCCCCTCTCCCTCACCTCCCCCCTCTCTTCCTCCTTCTCCTACTCTCTCTTCTCCCCCCTCTCTTCCCCCTTCCCCTTCCCCTCCTCTTTCCTCTCCCCTCCTCCTCTCCTTCCTCCTCTCCCCTCTCTCGTCTCCTCTCCCCTCTCCCCCATTTTCATTCATTTCCCCCCAGGCGGTGTCCGGGAAAGTGGGGATGGGGGTGGGGGTCGACACGGCTCGTTGCACACCCAGCAGACACCCACCGAGGTGGGGGGGGGGTGTCGATATGTGGGGGGAGGGGGGAAGGGGAGGTGGGAGTACTTTCTAGCCACTTAGTTGCACCTGGCGTGTTTAGATGCGCGAGCGGGTGTCCACGTGTGTGTGTGTGATTCACCATGGTCTTGGATCACGTAGTGGACTCATGACCGACAGCTATTTCCCTCCCGGAAGAGAGCTCAGAGCTCATATAAGTGTGTGTGTGTGATTCACCACGGTTTTGGATAACGTGTTGAACTCATGACCGACAGCTATTACCCTCCCGGATGAGAGCTCAGAGCTCATGTATGACTCATCTATGGGTAATGCTGTGACCTGACACAAACACACACACCCCACTCCCCGCCCACGAGAGTTGGAGTAACGACTCGCAGCGCAGTGATACTGAAATTTCAGCCCTGGACGGGTTTCGAACCCAGACCGCCGTAGTGGCAGCTAGGAACTCTAACCACTGCGCCACGAGGTGTGTGTGTGTGTGCATACCACACACACACACGACCAGAAATTTAGGTTCACACTAAAGAAACAAAACGTTCGATAGGCACGTAGTAACTGTGTTTACAAGATTCAAACTTTTAATTGCAAAATCACGAACTCAAATATTTCTTCACTTTTTACTTCGCCTCTTCGAGAAGAGCCTAGGCGCACGTGTATAGATCAGTGTACAAAAATGTGTACAAATATGTGTACATTATGACGTCATGATCGTATTTTCATTTTGTTCATATGTTACTGCGTGTTCTTTTGTCATCGCACACACACACACATATTCACACACATACACACATATATACACACACACACACACAGATGGTTATGCTCTTATGTAAGCAACCAATCACATTTACCAATGCGGATATTCACCCAATCGTAACACCCTTCCTCCTTCTCATCCTTCTCCTCCTCCTCCTCCTCTTCCTTTCCTCCTCATCCTCCTTTTCTCTTTCTTCTCTTCATCTCATCTACCTTGTCCTCATACACCCCTCGTCATACTCCTCCTTGTCCTCCTCTTTCTTATCCTCATATCCTCCTCTTGTCCTCCTCTTTTTGCTCTCCGTTATTCCTCCCCCTCCTCCTCCCTCCCTTCATCCTTCCTTCCTTCTCCCTCCCTCGCTCCTCCCTCATTTAGCTCCCATACCTTTTGTCGTTCTCCTTTCACTTTTCTTTCTTTGAATACTCTCTCCCCTACTCTCTCTCCCTCCCTCCCTCCCTCCTTCCCTCTCTCTCCCTCTCTCTCCCCTACTCTCTCTCTCTCTCCTCTACACTCTCCCTCTCCCCTATACTCTCCCTCTCCCTCCTCTCTCTCTCTCTCTCTCTCCCTCTCTCTCCCCTACTCTCTCTCTCTCTCTCCTCTACACTCTCCCTCTCCCCTACACTCTCCCTCTCCCTCCTTCTCTCTCTCTCTCTCTCCCTCCTACTCTCTCTCTCTTTCTGTCTCTGTCTCCCTCTCCATCTCCCTCCTTCTCTCTCTCTCTCCCTCACCCTCCTACTCTCTCTCATACTCTCACTCTCACTCACTCTACCTCTCTCTCCTACTCACTCTCACCCCCCTTTCCTTAGTGCAACTCACGCTTACTCGAATGCACATTCTCACGGGCAACTTCTGAGCTCACTCTGATTACTCACGTCCGTAAACTCACGGACTTCTCACACTCTACGACTTACAAATGTCCGTTCTCACGTGTGTCCGTTCACTCACGCTAAATCTCACGATAGTTGATTAAATCTTTATCCTGAATTACTCACGATAATATTTTAACTTACGTTCACTCACACATTCATTCTCACGGCAAAATTTTAACTCGTGCTCAGTTGACTAAATCCTTCTCCCGTCTTAAGATAACATTTTTAGATACGTTTACTCAGGCATTCATTCTCACGAAAAATGTTATTCTCACGTTCACTCACGCATTCATTCTCACGACAAAAAATTATTCTCACGTTTACTCGCGTTCATTCTCACTGTTGTACCCATTGTCACTGGCCGGATTCCTCAGCCTCACGATTTTATTCTCACGTTGTAGTTCTCACTCGCTCACGGAATATGGTGAGGTGTTTTCAAAACAGAAATGTTATATATTTTATTCTGGCTAAATCCCAGACGATTTTATTCAAGTGAGGCAGGTTCCTAAGGACGGGAGGGGGTCTTGATTAAGCCCCCCATAAGCTCTATATCCCACTCTTATCCCCCCATTCCCCCTCATTTTAATAAAATCGTCAGACGCTAGCCAGAATAAAATGTAATGATCGTCACTGTACTGAAAATGTTGATATTACTGATAGTATGATATAAATATTTTTCACGATACCGGCACGAGTTCCGATAATTTCAAATTCCGATTACGATACGAGGCCGATACCAATACCTGTAATGGTTATAATTCATGGTTAGGCCTTGCAGTTGGTTTGGGAAATTAATACATTATATGGACAAATTTACGCTTATTAATAGTTTTTTTTATCGGTATCGGAAGTTTAGAGCAGTATCGGAAATAATATCGGAATCTGTGAAAAAAAAGATTATATCGTTTCGTCACTAGTTGACGTGTCCGGTGATGGGCGTGGACTTGGAGACCACGCCCACTCTTGCCCTCAGGTTCACCCTCAGGCAACGTTCACTCTCGCCCGTTCACTCGCACTTTTGTTGGTCCTCACTCGCTCTCGCTCTCTCTCTCTCTCTCTCTCTCTCTCTCTCTCTCTCTCTCTCTCTCTCTCTCGTTCACTTTCGCTTGCGATGGACTTTCATTCCCGCAGGATGGTCAGTGAAAACACACACACACACACACACACACACACGCATATATAGAGGACGGGGATGGGTGAACATATAGACAGAAGGCACCCTCTTAAGAAAGTCTTCCCCCAGAGGGTAGACCATATATATATATATATATATATATATATTAAAATATATTTAAATATATATTATATATATATATATATATATATATATATATATATATATATATATATATAGTTGAGACATTCTGACAGGTTGACGTAAGTGGTTGTAGGAAACACAGGAGTCTTAGATTAATTTTATTCCTGACTAGTTTCGCAGGTATGTTTTTTCAAAGAGATGGTGTACAAAATGGTCAGAAGTAAACTCAGACTAAGACTCCTGTGTTTCCTACTCCCACTTACGCCATATGTATATGTATATATGAAGACATCCTGACAGGTTGTAAGAGGAGTAGAGGGAAACACACAAGTAGAACAGGAGTTTATTCCTTGACTAGTTTCGCACAGTGATGCTTCTTCAGAAAGAATGGTTTGCATTACAGAATAACTGGTATTAAATACAAAAAATATTAGGAGAAAGAGGGTATAAGGGAAGGTCACTTCCTATTCATGGTGGCACGAAATCGTGCGGGTTGGTCGGACTGGCGCTCCGTGTGGTGCTACGAGTGAACAGATGTCCTGTTGTTTTCCACTCAGTTGCTGCATGTAGTGCTGTTATCTTTGATAATTTAATATCTCCTATTCTATTATTTGTGCATTTATAGGAGATATTAAATTATCAAAGATAACAGCACTACATGCAGCAACTGAGTGGAAAACAACAGGACATCTGTTCACTCGTAGCACCACACGGAGCGCCAGTCCGACCAACCCGCACGATTTCGTGCCACCATGAATAGGAAGTGACCTTCCCTTATACCCTCTTTCTCCTAATATTTTTTGTATTTAATACCAGTTATTCTGTAATGCAAACCATTCTTTCTGAAGAAGCATCACTGTGCGAAACTAGTGGTAGAAGCCATATACATAGCCACAAATAAATGCACAAATAATAGAATAGGAGATATTAAATTATCAAAGATAACAGCACTACATGCAGCAACTGAGTGGAAAACAACAGGACATCTGTTCACTCGTAGCACCACACGGAGCGCCAGTCCGACCAACCCGCACGATTTCGTGCCACCATGAATAGGAAGTGACCTTCCCTTATACCCTCTTTCTCCTAATATTTTTTGTATTTAATACCAGTTATTCTGTAATGCAAACCATTCTTTCTGAAGAAGCATCACTGTGCGAAACTAGTCAAGGAATAAACTCCTGTTCTACTTGTGTGTTTCCCTCTACTCCTCCTATATATATATATATATATATATATATATATATATATGTGTGTGTGTGTGTGTGTGTGTGTGTTCTGGAGAAAGAATATGGCGTGAATAATAACACATTTTTCAAGAATTCGAATGGTGCTGGCCACTGCCTCTTTCTCCCTCTCGACTCTCGCTCTCATGCGCTAAGATTTAGAGGAGACGACACACCCGAGTGAAGAATCGAAGCGTGTACGAAAACTATCGCCAAGTTCCATGGTTTGTTCTCAACAACGACGGATTTGCTGTGCACCGTTTGTTCAATTCTAGAGGATTTCTAGTCAGAAAGCGTAAATCTAACATGACCTTATATCACCTGATCTAACGGATGTTCTTAGTGAATAGATTCATTTTGCCTCCCTAGAAATGGTATATGAAAAGGATTTTAGTTCAGTGAAATGTTCTCCGTTGATCATTCGGTCTGAGGTTGCTTGACAAGGATTACGTCATAAGGCAACTCCTTCACTAACGATGGGTTGTTACGGAGGTGTTGATGTACTTGTGGAGCATATTTTATAAGCGCTTCTATCCTATCCTTGTGGACAATTACGATCTTGTGGATTATTTTATATTTCATAATTTGACCTCCTCACCCCTCCCTTCCCCTTCTCCCCTCTCCCCTCCCCCTTCTCTCCTACCCCTCCTCCTCTCCCCTCCCCCTCCTCCTCTCCCCTCCCCCTCCTCCTCTCCCCTCCCCCTCCTCCTCTCCCCTCCCCCTCCTCTCCCCCTCCTCTCTCCCCCTTCCCTTCCCCCCCCTCCCCTCCAACGGGCGTTAGTTTCACCAAACCAAGACTGTCGCCCCTATCACCTCATTCCGTTACAGTCCCCCTTAAGCAAGGAAATGTGTATGTGGTGTGTGTAATATCAAAGCATTATCAATGGATCAGACAGTACAATCTCAGAGCTCTCATCTGAAAGGTCATAGCTGACGGTCACAAGTCAAACACGTGTTCCAGTACTGTGGTGAACCATACGTTCTGTTGTTTATAAGGACACCCACCTACTCACCCCCATCCCCTCCCCCCGCGTGCTGCCCCCATCACTCTCTAATTGCTCTCTCGTTGCTCTCTTTCTTGCATAATGCTCTCTTTGCTGAGTGCCAACAAAGAGCGGTACTGTTGAAGATTCTCCTTTCACTCACGTGGAATCTCCCCCTTCTCCTCTCCCACCCCCTCCTACCTTCTGTAGTTCAAGTTTTGTTAGTCTCTCTTCATATGATAGTTCTGAGAGTGTTGGTGCTAGTTTCGTAATTGCTCGTTGTATTTTAACAAAACTTGAAAGAATACAAAGAGTAATTTCAAAACTAACACCAACACTCTCAGAACTATCATATGATGAGAGACTAACAAAACTTGAACTACAGAGATTAGAACAAAGACGAGATAGAGGAGACTTGATAACTATTTATAGAATCATGAAAGGCATAGAAACTATTGATAGAGAGGATCTAATAAAATGGGATAGTAAAAATACAAGAGAACACGGAAATGAAATCAAGAAAGACGGTTATAGAAGGGACCTGAAAAAGAATAGCTTTCCACACAGAGCAATAGACATCTGGAATACGTTGGACGAAAAAGTGGTGTGTGCAAAAACAATTCATGAATTTAAAAACAGTTTAGATAAAATGAGATATGAAGACGGGACACCACAAGCATAGCTCCCCTTCCCGTAAAATACAATTAGGTAAATACACACACACACACACATATATATATATATGTGTGTGTGTGTATATATATGTATATATTTGGTAGGGGTCCCTCCCTTTTTTTTCTCTCGCTCTCATCATTATTGTACCAGTTTAGTAAATAACTCAAATATGAATTGATTATACTTTATTCTTAACATAACTATTTAAATTTCTTCTTCTGTTTTAGTCTAACCATTGTACAATATGCAATAGTAAATAACTCGAATATGAATTGATTATACTTTATTCTTAACATAACTATTTAAATGTTTTCTTCTATTTTAGTCTAACTATTGTACAATATGTAACTAATTTACTGACAATAAACAGAATCACAGACATACTAGATAAACCTGCGTGGAATTGCTATCTTTTATAGTCACCCCTAAGCATGTACAGTTTTCTCTTCTTAACGATATAGAGAACATTAACATATACATTGAGTGACTTTAGTAATTGAATATATTAAAGGCGTAAAGCAGATTCAGATGCATTCAGAGATACGTATAAACTAATAATGTTACTGATATTGTAGTTTCTTAATGTTATTCCAAGTTTAAGACACTAATTGTGCTCTTAATGTATGAATAATTTCTTCCATCACAGTCATTCTGTATGACCATATTTCATATATTCCAATATATGATTTTTTACATCAGTAATTTTTCTTTTGCAAGAGAATAATGAAACAGTTCGTTTTTTTCAATTGTGTTTATTGTAAAGCGTCCAGAATGCTCATTCTTATCTTAGAAAACAATGACGTCATTATTCTAACAATACAGTTCCTTGTGTTTATTATGGCTTCCATTGCCCCTCCCCCCCCAAAAAAAAAGTAAATTTTTAAAAAGAAAAATCGTCCACCAATTTGTTTATTTAGTTATATGTTTATCCTGACTTTATATACCTAGTTACGTTTCATAGAAGTTGTCTAGAAAACGAATTAGATGTTTAATTGGTTTAAAAAAAACTGTGACGTAAGAACTATGACGTCATCGGCGCCTGGGTTCTCTACGGTGTCAGGGGGTGTCCGAAACGTCAAAAAATTGATGTTAAATGGTCGAAGACCCGTGGGGAAGGCTTGGAACGTTTCGGACACAGCCTAAGACTAGTCAGAGAACCGTGATTTGGCTTTGTCTAATTCTAGTTGGAAAAATAATAAACTAGAACTAATGTTTGTGGCATGTACAATGTAATAAGGAATCGACTTGGCTGAGTAGGGATAGAACGTTTTTGAACGCAAAACGTTTTTTTGATTGATCCATTAATTTATCTATTGATTGTGTTTTGGGGTTTTCTTCGGGTTTGTCCGTTGCTGTGAGTTTATGACGGGTTTGTTCCGGGTTTATACATTAAGGCTTTTGTCAGGTTCGAATCCTGTAGGTTTATGTATTGAAAAGAGATTGGGTTCCTTACACAGCTCTTATGATGGTCGATCCCTCATTACGAAAGAAAACGCAATCCAGGGTGATCCTCCAGAAATCTTTATTTTCTTTTTTATTTCCTTTTTTAAAAAATGTAGATGGGCAACAAAAAATAAATGTCTGGTTTATATTTAAGTGATCATAATCTGTCAACACTTTTTGGAAGTATTTGTTATTACATATGTAAGGTGTCGAAAGGTAATTTTTTCTTGATTTTCTTTATTTTTTCTTTCCTTGTGTGAGCTATTTGATTTCATGGAGTCCACTAGTTTAGTCAAAATTTTCTAAAATATATTCATAATACTTTTTTTCATGTATCAGTATAAATAATTTAGGAGGATGTCAGTTTTTCATTTTTATATTTTCATTTTTTTCTCAAATGTTTTCGTCCACCTGATCGCCAGAATTTTTCGATCGTTTGGTTAATTTATGTTAAATTGTCTCTGTTATCTCCTCTGTGGTCTTGTTATCTCTTTGTCTTATCTTCTTATCTTAGCAATCCTCTGGAGATGCCTGTTGGTGCTGGTTCTTGGCGTCTGAAGATCTGAAATTAGGATAAATTGATAAAACAAGGGAACGAAAAATGTGTAACTATCCTTAGAGAATAACACAAATTCTATTCCCTGAGTGCCCTATGGGTCTGCCCAATGACCGTGGCCGGTTAACTATGGGGCGCTTTTTTTTTTTTTTTTTTTTTTTTCTTTTTTTTTTTCAAAGGAGACTGGGGGGGGAATGGATTAAGTGTGTACATCTATTTCGTGAATACGACTTGATGCAGAAAGGTTATTTGTTCTTTTCTACTGGGAGATAGATACAGAGGGACAGATATGGCATTCTTTGAGAACATCCACTAAGATACACAAGTGCTTAACGTGCAAAACTACCTAATTTAACTAAAATGTGAAAGAAACTACGTTGTGTGTATGTGCGTGTGTGTACATGCACACACGGAATTCTAACCCCACATACAAGACCAAACAAATTTAGCAAACAAGAGGCATCAGAGAACATACCATCAAAGTTTTACCTTTCAAAGAGGGCAGGGTTTGTGTAGATGGGCTCGGAGGGATCTTGGAAGCGTCCTCCCCCACCCCCTCCTCCTCCCCCACCTCCTTCACCACCTCCACCACCCCCTTCAGGATACTCCGAGTCACCGTGAGGGCGGGAGTCAAAGTTGTAACTGCTCAGGAAAAAAGTAGAGAAAAGGAACCTTCAGACCATCCCGAAGAGGAGGAAGAAGTAAAAAAAAAAAAAAAAAAAAAAAAAAAAAAAAAAAAAAAAAATCATTACTGTAACTGCCCAGAAAAAAAGAGTAGAGAAGAGAAACCTTCAGACCACCCAGAAGAGGAAGAAGTAAAATAATAATAATAATAAATAAATAAATAAAATAATCCCTTGGATAGTCAACTACAAGTTCTTCGTGACCCTTCGTGCCGCTTCCCAATAGTGTGACACACTGACTGACTGACTGACACGTCTTTTTTAGTAGTACTCTTGAAGCTTCTACCATAACTGCAAAATATTGACATACTTTAAGTCAGACAAACTTATCACCCATGGAAGCACCCATCCATCCCTATAAACTACCCATAGAAAACAAAGACATCACCCATAGAAACACAATTTGTTACCCATAGAAACGCAAGTCATCATCCATAGATCAATTCGTCACCCACAGAAGGCCAATTTACCACACATAGAATACCATTTTATTACCCATAGAAAACCACACCTCATTACCCATAGAAAGCCAACTCATTACTCATAGAAGTCCAATTTGTTACCCATAGAAACGCAAGTCATCAGCTATAGATCAATTCATTACCCACAAAAAGCCAATTTACCAGACACACAATACCATTTCATTACCCATAGAAGACCACACCCCATTACCCATAGAAAGCCAATTTGTTACCCATAGACGAACAATACAGTAAAACCCGTTCATGCATAACTCCCATATTACCGTGCCTCACGGTATAGATTTCGATATGGTAGGCGTCAGGTGATTTTATTAAGGGGTTTGTGTTTGAACCTTGATTTGAACGAGACGATAAGATAATCTAGAGTGTGTCGCTCTGTTAGAGAATTATTTGTATATATATATATATATATATATATTATATATATATATATATATGTATATATATTTATATTATATTCATTTTAGTTTTAGTTTTTTTTAATTTGCATATATTTTATTCTATTCTATTCCATTACATTTCTTTTGTTATTTATTTTCTAATTGAATTGAAATTAAGCACCGCCCATCATGTCTCAGATTGACGTGGCTCGACCAATCATAGGCCACGCACAGCGAAGCTTAGCCAATAAGCTTAAGGGGTGATTCTTGATTTGAGTATCTTTGATAATTTTGAGAAACCAATCGTATCAGATTAATGCCTTCCGTTTGCCAATCCTGAGTTCCTAATCCTTTGCATTGAGTAGTCATTTCTAGTCCGTTCATACAAGTCTGTCAGCGAAGCCACGCCCACTTTTAGTTAAGCAGCCAATCGCGCGCATGTGTGGTTACAAATCCCAACTATCCAATTACCAATCATGAAAAAATGACACGGAGGTGAACCTGTTCGCGTTTAAGAACAAGAATGGAGGAGACTGCAAGGGACCATAAGGCCTACACTAGGCAGTTCCATGTCCATTACCACGTATCATCTCCATTCATAAAGTTGTCTAACCTTTTCTTAAAACAACCGATAGTTTCAGCGCTCACTACATCATGGTCACCAAGTCTATTCCATTCGATAACCATTCTATTGGTGAACCAGTTCTCGCCTATTTCCTTCATTGGACATAAACTATCTCCATCAATCACAGAACGGGGATCTACGGAGTGGGCGTGGCTTAGCTGACAGACTTCGGTGAACGGACTCGAACGACCACAAAAAAAAAAAAAAAAAAAAAAAAAAAAAAAACACGTTTTCAATATCCATGCTTACACAAGAATGGAAGAGACCGCAAGAGACCATAAGGCCTACACTAGGCTTCGGTGAACGGAATCGAACGACAAAAAAAAAAAAAGTTTTCAATATCCATGCTTACACCTGCCTTGCTGGCTCGGCTACAGTTCTGACGTGACTCCCAGGGAAGTTGAACTTCCCTCGGGGGGACGAGAAGCCCTGAGGGCCGGAGGACATGTGGGGGTTGCCCGCGTCCGCGGAGGAGTTCTTCGTGTTCAGGTTCCTGTTCTTCCTGTAGGAGGAGGAGGAGGTTAGTGGAGGTGTGGGAAGTAGGGAGGTTGAGGAAGACATCTTGAGGCTAACTAGGATTCTATGAAAAAGAAGATATTGAATAGAATTCTTCAGGAGGCTGTATTATTATTATTATTTTGTTATTATTATCATTATTATTATTATTATTATTATTATTTTATTATTACCATTATCATCATTATTATTAGTAATAGTATTAGTAGTAATATCTTACAATTGATATATTATTATTGTTATTGTTATCATTATTATTAGTAATAGTATTATTAGTAGTATATTATTATTATGATTTATACTATCATTGTTTTTGTAAGCTAACGGTCATAGACGCACGCACCTAAACCTTCAAAGAAAAACAGATAAAAGATACAAGAAGGAGTAGGGGGAGAGACGTGGACACTCACATCCAAGGGGAAAAATATATAATAATAATAATAATAATAATAAAATGACAAAGGGTTACTGATATCTTGAAGAATGATCAAACGGGACAAGAACCGTGGTGACCTGATGACCTGACCTGTAACAGAAGGCGAAGAGTGCGACGACGCCGAAGAGGCAGATGACAGAGGCGACGAGGGCGACCACGAGCGTGTAGTACTCTCCAAGGGTCACACAGACCTCGGTCTCGACCGAGGACACAGAGACGTCAGGGATCTCTTGTCTCGAGAGGTAGACCTGTTGGAACATATTTGTAAATCACAGCTAATACCACAATCGGGGCAGAAGATACGGGAGGCGGGGAGTCTATATATTTCGATTGGTGACTGAAGTGGATTGCAGTTAGCAGTCGAAATATATAGACTCCCCATTTGTTTTTTTACTGCTCCAACTGTGGTGTTTGTTGTAATGCATATGTGTCACCGTTGAAGAACGTTGTAGCATATTTGTAAATCACAGCTAATACCACAATCGGGGCAGAAGATACGGGAGGCGGGGAGTCTATATATTTCGATTGGTGACTGAAGTGGATTGCAGTTAGCAGTCGAAATATATAGACTCCCCATTTGTTTTTTTACTGCTCCAACTGTGGTGTTTGTTGTAATGCATATGTGTCACCGTTGAAGAACGTTGTAGCATATTTGTAAATCACAGCTAATACCACATTCGGAGCGGAAGAAAAGACTAGACACGGGGAGTCTATATATTTCGATTGCTAACTGAAGTTGATTGCAGTCTTTTCTTCTGCATCGACTGTGGTGTTTGTTGTAATGCAAATATATGTTTACCGGACACATCTCTTCTTTTTAACCGAAATTAGTATTATTCGTACATGAAGAGAACAACAAATATAAGAACATAAGACTGAAGGAGACTGCAGAAGACCATAAGGCCTACACTAGGCAGTTCCATGTCCCTTACCAAGTGTCATCCCTATCCATAAAGTTATCTTCTCTTGTTTCAGCACTCTATACATGGTTGCTAAATCTATTCCATTCGTTAACCACACTATGGATAAACTAGTTCTTGCATATATCCTTCTTGAATATTAATTTATCCAGTTTCAACCCATTATTAAGAGTCCCGTCCTGTTGTCTTAATATGATGACCTTGCCTGCATAACCTTTGCTAAACCCCGTAACCCATCTCAATACCTATTTGTTTATTATTATTTTCTTGATTATTATTTATGTCTATTATTATTTACTATTTACCTGTTTAATTGTTGTTAAACTTTACATATTTTTATTTACTTTATATCATAATTTTTATATATTTGTTTATTTATCATTATATATGTATGTGTGTGTGTGTGTATATATATATATATATATATGTATATATATATATTTTTTTTTCATCCGACCTAGTTATGGACCAAAAGGTCGGCATGCCCCTCATTTGTATGATCATCCCGTACTCTACGCGTAAATTAAGGTGCCTAAGCCGGTCCTCGTAAGGTAAATTTTTGAAGCTATGTATCGTTTTGGTCCTCCATTGTACTGACTCTAGTGGCTTAACATCCATTATATTTATATTATTATGTTTTTATTTTATTTTTTTATTTATCATTATAATTTTTTCGCATCCGACCTAGTTATGGACCAAAAGGTCTCCTGTCGGCATGCTCCTCATTTGTAATCCTTTGAACAAAACTATTCCGATGAATTAACGAATGACGTCATACCTCGTATAAGCCGTGTATCTGCTCCGGTGGGTCCTCCTCGTCCTCGTCCTCCTCCTCATCTTTATCCGAGTCTCCTCCTCCAGAAGGCTCCTCCAAAGTGTCACGACGTCGCCTTCGGCCGTAGGAAGGAATCTCCTCGCGCCCGTTGTTCGAGATACAGTAGGCCTGAAGAACAAAGAAGAACAAAAAGAACAGATATGTTAGATGCCGAACATAGTAGAAATCCTAGTGTTTATATGTCGGTGAACTTGTCTTTGCTCAATTCCCGAAATAAAATCATTAGAGAGAAAAATCGAAAATATTAGGAAGAAGATTGATATTTGTGAAGATCCTGTTGTACTGAACTCTGTATATATGATATATATATATATATATATATATATATATATATATATATATATATATATATATATATACGTGATTCACAAAATAAGATGGGAAATGAAAAGATTGGTGACCGAACGTTTTCGTCAATTCGTCTGCAAATGTCTTGAATAGACGAAAACGTTTTTTTCCATATGTATGTATGTGTGTATATATACATATATATATATATATATGTGTGTGTGTGTGTGTGTGCGTTCCTCTTACCGGTTCGCAACCGTGTTTGCAAGTCCTCACTAAAGCCTCGAAGATCAGGAAGTTCGATTCAGTGATCTTGAAGGCGCTGAAGTCAGCCTGGAGGGCGTTGCCCGAGCGGGACTTCCCGAGGGACGGGAAGACGTTGGGATCCAGGGGACACCTGTGGGAGTTCAAGTGGGAGTTCAGGTCGATTTCACAGTCGTTGGGAGTCGTGCGAGCGTATACAACTCGTGGTGCCCCGTCTCTTTGTTCATTTTTTTCTCCCAAAGAGTTTTGATTTATACATCTACGAAACGTATATGACATAGTACATGTATATTCAAGTATGTATACATATGTATGTGTGTATTCGTGTGTGTGTATATTCAAGTATGTATATATATAGGCATGTGTGTATTTATGTGTGTGTATAATCAAGTATGTATACATGTATGTAAGGATGTTTGTATTGAAAATCCATGTGAACAAGTTGCATAAATATGGACTGGAAATGAAGCGTTTATTCCTGACGTTTTGTCCATTGACTTTCTCAAAGGAATGTTTGTATTCATGTGTGTATATGTATATTCAAATTTGTATACTATAAGGACGTGTATTTATGTGTGTGTGTATTCAAGTATGTATACATATATAAGGATGTGTGTATTCATGCGTGTGTATATTCAAGTTTGTATACATATATAGGGAAGTGTGTATGTATATTCAAGTGTGTGTACATATATAGGGATGTGTGTATTTGTATGTATATGTGTGTGTGTATTTAAGTATGTATACATATATAGGGATGTGGGTATTTATGTATGTGTGTGTGATGAAAAATGTGAGTAGCGTACGCCAGGAGGCGCTGATTAACTGCGGCCGAAGCCGCCACCTTTGCCCCATTATGCGCTTTGGGGACTATTGGAGAATAGGTAACAAACCGCCACTCCTGGGAATCGGAGAGGAGTGTGGGATTCGAACCTAGAGGAGCGTGAATAAACTGATCAGTTGGGTCAGGTAACAAACAGTCACTGCTGGGAATCGGAGAGTAGTGCGGGACTCGAACCGGGAGAGTGCGAGACCTACACGGGGAATATGAAAACACTGACCCAACAGTTGGGTCAGGTAACAAAACAGTCACTTTTGGGAATCATAGAGGAGTGCGGGACTCGAACCGGGAGGACGCGAGACCTACACGGGGACTATGAGAACACTAACCCAACAGTTGGGTCAGGTAACAAAACAGTCATCGGAATCGGAGAGGAGTGCGGGACTCGAACCGGGGAGATGCGAGACCTACACGGGGAATATAAGAACACTGACTCAACAGTTGGGTCAGCTACAAAGAGTAGCTTCTGGGAATCGGAGAGGAGTGCGGGACTCGAACCGGGGAGATGCGAGACCTACACGGGGAATATAAGAACACTGACTCAACAGTTGGGTCAGCTACAAAGAGTAGCTTCTGGGAATGCGGACTCGAACCGGGGAGATGCGAGACCTACACGGGGAATATAAGAACACTGACTCAACAGTTGGGTCAGCTACAAAGAGTAGCTTCTGGGAATCGGAGAGGAGTGCGGGACTCGAACCGGTAAGGAATGGGAATCCACTGACCCTCTGCTATCGATGAGACGGATGCTCCTGCCGGAGTAAGGGTCCTTTGCTACGACGTCGGTGGCGAAGATGTCGCTGACCAGGTTCTCTCCCCTCTGGGACTCGAGGAGGAAGACCAGAGGATCACCCACGGCGATCGTGGACGTCGGTTCTCCTCCGTACAGGATCTGGAGTCGCACTCGAGATTTCAGGACGTTCTCCGCCGGCAGGTACTCGATGGGAATTGGGACCCCTGTTCTGGAAGGGAAGGGGAGGGGGGGAAATTACTTTCAGGAAAAAAAAGTGAAGTCCAAAGACAGTAAGTGTATCCACTATATTCAGACAAAAAAGAAAGTCCCCAAGTCCATATACGTGTGTGTGTGTGTGTGTGTGTGTGTATGTGTGTGTATGTGTGTGTTTGTGTGTTTGTTTGCAGGAACCGCTGGGAAAATTGAACAAATGATGACCGACCGTTTCCGTCTACTTAAAAAAAATTCAAAGGTACCTTTAAAAATGTCTTAAATAAGCGAAAAAGTGTGATCACCATTTGTTTCTTTTTCCCGATGATTTACACAAATATCGTTAATCACGTGCATTTTATGATTTCTTTGTACGTAAGTACATGTATGAATGTATATGTGTATATGTATACGTAGGTAGGTAGCTTGGCACCATCCATCCCGGGCGCTTTACCCTCTCTCATTCCTTTCGCGCCCCCAAAGGGGTTATTGTCGCGCGGGATCGGTTTTTGTGGGAGGGGAAGAATGTCCGTAAGAAAATAAAAAGATGGTAGTGTATAAAAGAGGGCTATTGCCAAAAATTGCTCTTTTTTTTTTGTGAACGATTATGGGCGGTTGGTGGTGGTGGCTCGGGACAAACGGGCAGGGAACTTGGACGGCGGAGCCAAGAGAGGAACCTACCCTGCGCCAATGTATCCTGAAGTGACGACAGCTTCCCCAGGTCCCATGACTGTGCAGGTCAGGTTGTAGCGCTTGTCTGAGATCGTCTGAAGGTAGTCTGTGAATTGGACCACCACGATGTTGGAGGTTGTGTCACCGAACTGCAAGAAGAGACCCCTTCAAGTGGCGCTTGTCGGAGCGTGCTAGGGCGTGTCACTGCTAAGTGTCTCATGATAAATGACATGGTATATCGGACACGCGCGCGCGCACACACACAAACACACACCCAGATGCATACACACAGACGCATACACACACACAGGCGCTCACACACACACACACAACATACACAGAGGCATACACACATACAGGCGTGCGCACACACACACAAACACACACAGATACACACAGACGATTTCACACACACACACACACACAGACGCACATACACACACATACACACACACACACAGACGCACATACACACACACACACACACACACATTCACGGTTCGGTGGTGTGATGTTACCACGCTCGACCGCTGATTTAGCAATCCGAGTTCGAGGCTTGCTACACAGCGATTCGGCATTCCAACTCTGGTGGGCAATAAGTTGTATGTGTTTGTGTATGTGTAAGGTCACAGCACTGCTCACACATCGGGCCATACGTACTCTGAGTTATCAACCAATAGGGTAATGGTTGTTTATCTTGAGTCCAACACATGATCCAAGACAATAATGAATCACACACACACACACACACACACACACACACACACACACACACACACACACACACACACACACACACACACACACACACACACACACACTCACTGTACCTTGATTGTACCGCAGCGACTATCAGCGTTCGGGATGAATAGCGACAGATTTTTGCTCCTCTTTCCTTTGGCGAAACAGGAATCGTAGTATCCGTAGACGTAGATGCGGCCGTCGAACGGTTCCACCGTGTTCAGGTTGAAGGTCATCCCGTCAGTCGTGCATTCCTGAGAAACTGTGGTGGAGGTCGGGACACGAGAGAGAGAGAGAGAGAGAGAGAGAGAGAGGTGGGTTGCGAGGAGTGTATGAGTGTGGGTAGGGGACAGGCAGGCGGAGAGTGGACGAGATAGAGATAGAGAGATGGATAGATAGATAAGTAGAAAGAGAAAAAGAGAGGTGGGTTGCGAGGAGTGTATGAGTGTGGGTAGGGGACAGGCAGACGGAGAGTGGACGAGATAGAGGTAGATGGATAGATAGATAAGTAGAAAGAGAAGTGGATTGTGAGCGTGTGGGGGGATAGGTATACAGAGGGATAGATAAATGGAGATAAAGAGAGGGATAGAGAAAGAGAGAGAGACAAACGTGGGGAAAGAGAGAGAGATGAGAAGAGGAAGAGAATCGCAGGGAGATGAAGACAATTGTAACAGATGACGGAGGATGGATGGGGGAGGGGAATGGAAAGAAAATAAAGAGGTTAGAGAGAAGATAAAGATGATATTCCTTTTAAATATGATACTTAGAAAAATAGACTTTCTAAAAGCCTTATAGTAACATTTTTTTTTTTTTTGCATTTTTTAATACACAATATATGATCAGTCTTTTGTATGCTCATGAACTCCTTATGAAGATGTGAATTATATTTACATGTCATATATACATATAAATCTATATTAGTCTCTACATGTTAGTCTGCTTATATAGTATTGTAAAACAAATTGGCCTGTGACATTGGCAGTTTGCATATACGTTAGTAAACAAACATCAATGAAAGCTTGTGAACTGTGATGCATTGCAACAAAATCACATAAAACGTCTACTTCCGAATAAAAAATACGTGCTCGATAACAGTGAATAGTGAACTGTCACATTTATAAAAAGTACTTAGATCATGTTTACAGGTAAGCCCCACCTCCGTGCTCACTCCGCCCCCTTTTTCCCGTCCGCCAATCACTGCCCGCTTCGGTTGGACATTGTTCGATGGTGATTAGCGGAGAGCGTGAAGGTGGGCGTGGCTATGATCTTCCAAAGCGGTTACCTTTGTAGACATCTCACGTTTTCTTCTAGTCATCTGGTACCTTTTTTCTCCTTTGTATATTTCAAACTGGGAGAGACATGTATGTATGTATATATATATATATATATATATATATATATATATATATATATGTGTGTGTGTGTGTGTGTGTGTGTGTGTGTGTGTGTGTGTGTTGAAACATTCTCACAGGTTGACGTAAATGGGAAGAGGAAACGCAGGAGTCTTAGTCTGAGTTTATTCCTGACTAGTTTCTCATGTATACATTTTCAAACGAACTCCTCTGAAAAAAAAAATACATTTGCGAGACTAGTCAGGAACAAACTCACACGTAATATATATATATATATATATATATATATATATATATATATATATATATATATATATATATATATATATATATATATATATGCAGGTGCACAACTTCCCATTTCTTTCCCATCTGTCTCCATGTCATCACGTTAATTCCCGATGTTTTCTCCATTTTCAAAATTTTCATCATATCACATTTCCATTATCTTTTCTTTTTTCTTTTTCTTTTTTCTTATTCCTCTCCCTTTAACTACTAATCTGATCAGGTTCTGTCCTCTCTCTCTTTCTCTCTCAAAAAAAAAAAAAAAAACACTCCATGAGTACTTGGTAAAGCCCTAATAAGCGAGACGTCGTAATGGTAAAGGTTCCGTGTCTTTTGATAAACTTGTCGGCAATTACCAATTACATAGAACCTGACTCTCGTTATTTCTTATTTCCAAACCCGTCCCTTCCTTCGCCATTCTTGTTCCATTTATCCTAAACCTAAACTTGATTTTTTTTTTCTAAAATGTTTTTTCTTCAAGTTCTATCCAGACAACCTCTCTCCCTCTCTCTCTCTTTAACTCTCTCTTGTCAGCTCTCACCATTCTCTTCCTCTCAATCTCTTTTGTATACCTCTCTTCCTTTAAGTGGAATTTTGTCTTTGCCATTTCCTGTACTATCTCACCCAATTACTCATTTTATTCTCATCAAATTTCAAGTATTTTTGTTCCATACACTTCCTCGACGTCTTTCAATATTTTTTCTAAGTCCCGTCATTCCTTTTTACTTCTTCCGGAAGACTCTAGAATATTATTAAAGTCACTGCTTAAAATCCTGTACCCAATTTTGAACTCAACTGTGTTAATATCCCCTCCGGATAATGTCGTGTCAATTGAGTTTCTCTTTAAAAATCACATGTGAGATAGTGTAGAAGACGTGATTGTACGTTTGTGTGTGTGTGTGTGTGTGTGTATGTGTGTGTATTCACTTGGTCTTTGGATCACGTGTTGGACTCGTGATCGACAGCTATTTCCCTCCTGGAAGAGAGCTCAGAGCTCGTAGGTCCGATCTATGGGTAATGCTATGACCTTGCACACACACACACACCCAACTCCCCGCCCACGAGAGTCAGAGTAACGACCCGAGGCACAGCGATACCGAAATAATTTCGGCCCTGGGCAGGATTCGAACTGGGTACTGGGAGCACTTCTACTTCCCATTTCAGCGCTCTACCAACTGTGCCACCGAGTTGTGTGTGTGTGTGTGCGGACTTGCCCAGGATGTGGAAGGATACGTGGGTCAAGAATTGATCTCCACAGTCATCTCTGCTCGCATCAGCGCCTAAAATAACTTGGTCGCCACTCAGCCTCACTCAAATCATCACGCTTCACCGGAGCACTGTTGTCGATTACCAACGGACTGCTATAAGATGAGCGTGTGTGTGTGTGTGTGTGTGTGTGTGTGTGTGTGTGTGTATTTACCTAGTTGTATCTTACGGGAAGGGGAGTTAAGCTTGTGGTGTCCCGTGTGTGTGTGTGTGTGTGTGTGTGTGTGTGTGTGTGTGTGTGTGTGTGCAGATAGATAAACAAGTCCTGACATAAAGTTACATCAGGTTCGAGCTGAACTGATGTTTTCTCCCTCACGATCTGAAGCATCAGTTATCGACCTTTCTTCACGACCCCATCGGAGGTACTAACCATCGAGACAATTCTCCTGTTGCGTCCTCTGGTAGTATTGGAAGAGGGTGTTTGTCTCGAACTCCTCTTTGTTCTCGACATCCAGCGAGGACGTGCTTAAGTGAGACATCTCGCAGTTTTCCGGAAAGAAGGATCTGAATCATGCCCGGACACAGAAGAAGAAGGGAAAACAAAAAAGTCAAGCAAAATTTTACGTCACGACCGGATTCTTTTAGGGGAGGAGATCTCGACATTAGCGGTCCTTCCGGGGGAACTCCGGGGGCGTCCTCGGGTTTCCGGAGCCCCCCGGAAGCAGACCGGACTCCCTCCACCATGCCCTCGCTTACCTTCGTGTATCCTGACGGGGAAAGATGTCCGGTCTTCTGGAGTCTTTGGAGGATCGTCTGAAGGAGTAAGACAGTGGAGCAGTGGAGGTCAAAACCTAAGGTTCTTGAAACCCTAAACCGTTTTCGCAGTCACTGGGGTTTGTTGAACTCATTCGATTAGTTCCGCACGGATCGACTTTTCGCCGTGCGCCGTTCACGACACGACGTCGTGCTCTCAAATAACCATAGGTATCTATGGTTCGTTTCACACGGATCGATTTCTCACCTTGTGCCGTCCACGACACGACGTCGTGTTCTCATAAAACCATAGGTGTCTGATCGCTTTCACACGTCACGACCACGTGTGAAAGTGTCCATAGACAGCCATGGTTATTTGACAGCACGACATTGTGTCGTGGACGGCGCACAGCGAAAAGTTGATCCGTGTGAAACAAGCCTTAGTTAGCTCAGGGGGGGGGTTCCTTGACTGAATAAAATCCCCTGACGGCGCCCAGAAGTAATAATAGATAAGGAGACTCCATGAGACCTTAAGGCCTAGACTAGGCAGTTCCATGTCCTTTACCACCTGTCATCCCTATCCATAAGTTTTCTCATCTCTTCATAAAACAACAAATTGTTTTAGCGATCACTACATGGTTACTAAGTTTATTCCATTCTTTAACTACAGTATTGATGAATCAGTTCATGCCTATTTCCTTTTCGAATCTAAATTTGTCAAAATCGGTGAAAGACAATCCCCAGTGACTGGAAAGATGGTAGTAGCAAGGCCAACAAACATACAAATCTACTTTCTGAATCTACGGTGAGTTCG
>NC_134800.1:5573611-5588611 GCF_046742065.1 Oratosquilla oratoria | reverse complement strand
ACCCTTTCTCCCTATTAAGAACATAAGGACGAAAGAGACTGCAAGAGACCATAAGGCTTACATTATGTAGTTCCATGTTCATGACCACCTATCATCTCCATAAAGTTGTCTAACCGTTTCTTAAAACAACTGATAGTTTCAGCGGTCACAACACGGTTACTAAGCATTCTATTCGTTGACCACCCTGTTATTAAACCAATTCTTGCCTACTTCCCTCTTAAATCTAGATCTGTCCAATTTAAACCCATTACCGCGAGTCTTGCCCTGTTGTCTTAATATGATGACCTTGTCAAAGCACTCCGAGGAACGTACCTGTAGTTGAAGCTTTGACACTCGAAGGCCCTCTCCTTGAGACACGCTTCTTTGCACTCCGTCAAAGAATTCACAGTCACGTAGCTCGAGATGAAGTTCTTCCGAAGTCTCAGCCTCGTTCCCACGTTATCGAAGGTCTTCGAATCCTGACACCTCGATGACGCGATGCCCCCGGAACCCGAACTTCCGAAGCCGGAACCTCCAAAGCCAAAAGGTCTTCCAAAGCCGGACGATGATGTTCTGTCTCCAGAACCGCTCGACGATCCGCCTCGAAAACCGCCCGATGATCCTCCTCGAAAACCGCCCGATGATCCGCCTCGAAAACCGCCCGACGATCCGCCTCCAAAGCCGCCTGACGATCCTCCAAAGCCGCTTGATGATCCCCCTCCAAAACTGCCCGACGATCCTCCTCCAAAACTGCCCGACGATCCTCCTCCAAAACTGCCCGACGATCCTCCTCCAAAACCTCCCGACGATCCTCCAAAGCCGCCTGACGATCCTCCTCCAAAGCCGCCTGACGGTCCTCCTCCAAAATCGGAATCTGGCGGAAGAGAAACGGCTTGGTCCTTCTCTTGAGAGATCAACCAGCAATTGGGAGATTTTAACGCAAAAGTCGGTGGGAGGAATGCGTTTACACTAAGATGTCTGTGTGTCCCTCGGTACCTCTGGATCAAGGGAACCTTGATGGGCTTCGAGGAAATCCGTAGGAAAAAAAAAAATCGAAAGAGCTATTGCGACTGAAGCTATCGACAAAGGGTGATAGATGGATTGACATTACTTCTGATGAATTGAAAATTGATGGGTCATTACTTGTTTATAAAGTACATATTTCAGGATATATATATATATATATATATATATATATATATATATATATATATATATATATATATATGTGATGAGACATTCTGACAGGACATAAGTGGAGTAGGAAACACAGGAGTCTTAGTCTGAGTTTATTGCTGACTAGTTTCACAGGTATGCTTTTTTTTTTTCTTAAGTGCACCCGCGAAACTAGTCAGGAATAAAGTCAGACTAAGACTTTTGTGTTTCCTACTCCACTTATATATATATATATATATATATATATATATATATATATATATATATATATATATATATACATACAGTATATATATATATACATGTATAATATATATATATATATATATATATATATATATATATATATATATATATATATATATATATATATATATATATATATCAAACATCTCATTTCTGCATTATGAGTAAAGAAGTACATAGTCATTTCTTGATTACAAATAGTTAGATTAACATAAAACTAAACATGCACATGGAGTTGGCATGCGTATTAGTTGGATAGGTATCAAACTTTTTTCTTATTTTTCTTTTTCTTTTTTTAAAAGCAGCACGCAATGCATCACGAACAGAAAAATAAAACGAGCAAGAAGCAACTTCGGTGCATCAGCGGGAATTTCACAGTCACTATTGGGATTCGTTCGAACGAATACGAACATGCAGGGTTGCCAACATGGGTTTGCTTTAGTCCTGAGAGGTTGGCCATCCTGTGTCTTCGTCAGCGTTCGGAAGAAACAAAATGGAGACTGTGAAAATGGCGTTTCAGTTTCATGCATTCTTTCATCTACAGGGTCTTTCTGACACTGAAGTTTGAGTCTTTTCGTGCGGGGGGGGGGAGGTAGGATCCCCCCCCCTCCCCAGACACTCTTGCAGGGCCAGTCTGTATACAGAAGCAGAAAACTTTAACTACACAGACTTTGAAATCAGGGTCAAGACTCTAAGATTTTTTTTTAGAGGGGGGAGAGTGGAAATGAAAAAAAAAGAATAACTACATAGATGCTGAAATCAGGATCAGGATTCTAAGAAAAAAAATTGTTTTGGGGGAGCGAGTGGAATTACATAACATTTGAAAATAGGATCAAATTTTCAAGATTTTTTTTTTTTTTTTTTTTTTTTTTTTTAGGGGCGAGCTGAAAAGAAAATTTAAAAAGGTCACTCCGCTAGTAGAAAGATAAACAAAACGATAATAACAAGAAGAAAAAAAATACAAGCGGTTATCAGCTGGTAGTAATGCACGGGATGGGAGTCAAAGGAACTCCCCTCAGTGAGTGGGACGGGGAGTCCCCGGGAGTTTGCAGTACTTTCATGCACGACTGTACATCAGCGAAGAATCATCATGCAGGATAGTTGCTCGTGTAGTTCCTGGGGGTAGTTCAGGAGTGAAAAAAAGAAGAATGACTGGAATGGGGAGTTGTACTCCCTGGAACGGCATGCCTGAGGTCAAAGGTCACATATACCTCGATCCACTTCCTTGCCCTCGGCCACTGGACGTCGACTCCCGAAGCGGGAACTTCCACTCCCTCGAGCTCCGCTACTCCCGAAGTTCGGACTGCCTCCTCCGAAGCCCTCTGTGACGTCGGTGCTGATGGGGCGGTAAAGTCCGGGGGTCTGTGTTCTTCGGGAGCTTCCCACTCCGGAGGCTGACTTGAACCGGTCGTTGAACCTTCCGGAGGATTGATCTCCTTCGGAAGAACCCCCTCCTCCTCCTCCTCCCGAAGTGGACGACGAAGAGGAGGTGATGGTATTGGTGTTCCTGGTGGTGTCTTGCCCGTCGTTTGTAGTGCTTCCGAAAGAGCTTCCGCCGCCTTGGCTTCCCTCGGAGGAGCTTCCGGAGCCTCTGGTGCCTTCGAAGGAACTTCCGCTAGCTCGACTGCTTCCGAAAGAACTGCTGCTACTGCTACTACTACTGCTGCTTCGACTGCTGTCAAATGAACTTCCGCTGCTCCTGCTGCTCTCGAACGAACCGCCTCTTCCTCCACCAAATGAGTCACCACCTCCTCTGTTGCCTCCAAAGGAGTCACCGGTACCTCTGCTGCCTCCAAAGGAGTCGCCGGTACCTCTGCTGCCTCCAAAAGAGTCACCGGAACCTCTGCTGCCTCCAAAAGAGTCACCGGAACCTCTGCTGCCTCCAAAGGAGTCGCCGGTACCTCTGCTGCCTCCAAAGGAGTCGCCGGTACCTCTGCTGCCTCCAAAAGAGTCACCGGAACCTCTGTTGCCTCCAAAAGACGAGTCACTGCCTCTGCTTCCTCCCCTGAAGGAGTCGCTACCTCCTCTGTTGCCGCCTCCAAAAGACGAATCACTGCCTCCTCTACCTCCAAACGAACCACCACCTCCTCTGTTGCCTCCATAGGACGAGTCACTGCCTCTGCCGCCTCCAAAGGACGAGTCGCCGTCTCTGCCGCCTCCAAAGGAGTCGGCACTGCCTCTGCCACTCCCGAAAGATCCTCTACGGCCATCGTTGTCATCAAAGGTTCTGTCTCTCCCTCGACCACCTTGGAAGGAGCTTCCTCGACTCTGAGTGTCCTCGTAGGTGAACCCACGGTTCCTCTCGAAGGAGTTCTGTCCTCCTCGGTGACTCTCGAAGGCACTCGAGCTCGACCGACTGTTCTCGAAGGAGCTCCCTCCACCTCGACTGGACCCAAAGGAGCTTCCCGAACTCCGGCTGCTGTCGTACGATCCTCCGAAGGAGGAACTGCTCCCACCGATGTTGTCTCTGCCTTTCCCGGAACTAAAGGAACCATCTCTTCCTCGAGAGGGTCTGGTATCCCCGGTCTGCCCGGCGCTTCCGGGGCCGATGGACTGGAAGGGCGTGTACCCGGAGGAGTCGGAGGATCCTTGCCGGGAAGGTACCGGGACCTCTAAGAGATTCGAAAATCCACCGGAAGGAATCAGTGGAGTGCCACTTGAGTGCCAACGAAGTCTTAGGTCATCCTCGAAACCTTTGGCACCCTGACCCGAGGAAGACCTTCAGAGGCCCCGCCAGGTTCTTCTCGTCCCCATCCACGGTGCGATCTGGCCTTGAGACCGCCGGAGAGACCTGGTCCCATCCGACCAGATTGGATCGTGTATGTGGGCCGGACAAACCAAAATCAGTACATACACGATCCAATCTGATCAGATCCGATAAGATCTGTCCGGCGATCTCAAGACCAGATCGCACCGTGGATGGGGGTCCCTTAAGCGAACTGGACCTCGACCTCGGCTTGAACGAAGTCTGAGGGCGACCTGCCCTCTCAGAAGTTAATAAAATCACCTGACGCCATCAGAAGGTCATCTATACAGTGGGCCACGGTGCCAAATGAATCAAGATCCTTCGACGGGAGCCCTAAGGTCGCTCGGTGCCCAGACGCCCCGAGTACGCTGTAGGGTCTCAGTGACGTCATTCATTTGACGTCATTGATGAGAAATTTTCATTTTCTGTCTCACCCTCTCTCTTTGTAACTCTCTCCCTATCTTATCTTTCATTCCCTCTCACTTTCTCTCGCTCTCTCTCTGTCATGAGAAAAGAATAACGCCACATAGTGCCCCCCTACAGCGTTATCAGTGTCGGGCACCAGAGCCTCTAGATGACCTTGAAGCTTCCAAAGAACGATCAGGGATTCAATTCTTAGTGTTCATGTTGTTTAATGAAACATTATATATAGAATAAAGGCTTACTTAGTGTCACTAAGACGCATAGCGATCAACCCCCAATACCCATGGGACTTAATATATGGCTGTATTATTTAACTGGAATACTTGTACAGATGCCTGTAATGATAGCGGTTACATTAGGGAGCGGGGTTCTAGAAGTTTGGCAACACTGCATGGGTTTGTGAAATTTGGCAACATTGTATGGGGGTTGTGAAATTTGCAGAACTGTATTGGGACTTGTGAAATGGGGCAACATTGTATGGGGGTTTGTGAAATTTGGCAATACTGTGTGGAGGTCTTGTGAAATTTGGCATTATTGTTTGGGGATTTGTGAAATGCGGCAATACTTTATGGGTATTTGTGAAATTTGGCAACACTGTATGGGGGTTTGTGAAATTTTACAACATTGTATGGGGATTTGTGAAAATTGGCATTACCATATGGGGACTTATGAAATCTGGCAATATTGCAAGGGGGGTTTGTGAAAATTGGCAACATTATATGGGGGTTTGTGAAATGTGGTAACATTGTATGGGGGTTTGTGAAAATTGGCAACATTGTGTGGTGATTTGTGATATGTGGCATCACTATTTACATCATCCTTGAAAGTTTGAATAAACAAAGAAAGCTTTACAATGTAAACATACAGTGTTGCCATATTTTCAACCTCGATGTGAATATGCGACGGTGTCATATTTCCGTAATACCGTTTCCTGTTGTAGATATTAATCTAGGTGGGGGAAGGTGTCTAGAGAACTGGAACGTCTTAATTTAGAAAAATTCTAGAAAGTCAGATTGATCAACCATACACACAATAATATCTCTAGCCCATTTCCTAGCGGTGAACTACATTTTAGATTTTATTCTGGCCAGTGTCTGGTTATTCTGTTTAGTGTGGGAACAAACTCGGGACAAAAGAAGCGGATGGGGATGGGTCTTTATTGATAAACCATCCCCCTTTTTTATATACTTATTTATTCTGATTTTATGTTATTTTTATATATTTTATTTTATGTAGTTATTTTATTTTTATTTTATTTAGTTATTATTTTTTGTCGCCCAAAATTTTTGATTTATTTTGATTTAATTTTACTGGTTTGATTAATTTCCAAAAGGGACTCCACCATATTCAAGGAGGCAAGCCACAACAAACCTTAAAAAAAAATAAGGCGTTTTTCACTTACCCATGAGGTTCTCGAAGTAGTCGTAGTCAGGGTCGTAGACGAGGTTCCCCGTTCTCTGGTCGTGTGGCAGAATCCTGCAGTTTCGGTATCTCTCCGAGTACAGGATGGATCGGCACTGGAATTCCAGAAATTCCAGGCACTCGTCCAGACACTCGGCCAGCGTCAGTCCAGAACGCTCAAATTTCCTGGAACTGCTGTAGCTTGAACCAGAAAGAAGCCAGTGATGAGTTGGAGAGTGCACGCGCGCGCACACACACACACACACACACACACATAAATGCGTACATATATACACACTTGTTTTTGACCGATTGAAACAGACGGGACCCTACAAGGTCGCTTTAGTTCTGTATATGGTAGTTGGGTAAATACAGTTAGCTAAAGTACTTGCGCGTACACACACACACACACACACACACACACACACACACACACACACACACACATACGCACACACAGGGCGAAATAGAGACATACAAAGAGAGAGATAGAAAAGAGAGAGAGATAGGGCTAGTATGCCAAGAGGCACTGAGTAGCTGCATTTGGACTGTTGAGTCAGGTAACACACACAGCCACTGCTGGGAATTGGAGAGGAGTGCGGGATTCGAACCCACAACCAAGCGAATGCAAGACCAGCATGCTTGCGATGACTCCACAAGAGCACAGAACAGAGAGAGGGTGGGGGAGAAGGGTTCTGAGGTGGCAAAGAAGAAGAAGGAGTCTGACCCAAGGGTTCTGAAGTGGCGAAGAAGAGGAAGAAGGCGTCTGGCCCAAAGGTTCTGAATTGGCGAAGAAGAAGAAGGAGTCTGACCCAAGGGTTCTGAAGTGGTGAAGAAGAATGAGTCTGACCCAAGGGTTCTGAAGTGGCGAAGAAGAATAAGAAGAAGAAGGAGTCTGACCCAAGGGTTCTGAAGTGGCGAAGAAGAAGAAGGAGTCTGACCCAAAGGTTCTAAAGTGGCGAAGAAGAAGTAGTCTGACCCAAGGGTTCTGAAGTGGCGAAGAAGAAGAAGGAGTCTGACCCAAGGGTTCTGAAGTGGCGAAGAAGAGGGAGAAGGCGTCTGACCCAAGGGTTCTGAATTGGCGAAGAAGAAGAAGGAGTCTGACCCAAGGGTTCTGAAGTGGTGAAGAAGAAGAAGGAGTCTGACCCAAGGGTTCTGAAGTGACGAAGAAGAAGTAGTCTGACCCAAGGGTTCTGAAGTAGCGAAGAAGAATAAGAAGAAGGAGTCTGACCCAAGGGTTCTGAAGTGGCGAAGAAGAAGAAGGAGTCTGACCCAAGGGTTCTGAAGTGGTGAAGAAGAATGAGTCTGACCCAAGGGTTCTGAAGTGATGAAGAAGAAGTAGTCTGACCCAAGGGTTCTGAAGTGGCGAAGAAGAAGAAGAAGAAGGAGTCTGACCCAAGGGTTCTGAAGTGGCGAAGAAGAAGGAGTCTGACCCAAAGGTTCTGAAGTGGCGAAGAAGAAGAAGAAGAAGAAGGAGTCTGACCCAAGGGTTCTGAAGTGGCGAAGAAGAAGGAGTCTGACTCAAGGGTTCTGAAATGGCGAAGAAGAAGAAAAAGGAGTCTGACCCAAGGGTTCTGAAGTGGCGAAGAAGAAGAAGGAGTCTGACCCAAGGGTTCTGAAGTGGCGAAGAAGAAGAAGGAGTCTGACCCAAAGGTTCTAAAGTGGTGAAGAAGAAGAAGAAGGAGTCTGACCCAAGGGTTCTGAAGTGGCGAAGAAGAAGAAGAAGAAGGAGTCTGACCCAAGGGTTCTGAAGTGGCGAAGAAGAAGAAGGAGTCTGACCCAAGGGTTCTGAAGTGGTGAAGAAGAAGAAGGAGTCTGACCCAAGGGTTCTGAAGTGACGAAGAAGAAGTAGTCTGACCCAAGGGTTCTGAAGTAGCGAAGAAGAATAAGAAGAAGGAGTCTGACCCAAGGGTTCTGAAGTGGCGAAGAAGAAGAAGGAGTCTGACCCAAAGGTTCTAAAGTGGCGAAGAAGAAGTAGTCTGACCCAAGGGTTCTGAAGTGGCGAAGAAGAAGAAGTCTGAGCCAAGCGTTCTGATGAGGAGAGGAAGAAGAAGAAGAAGGAGTCTGACCCAAGGTTTCTGAAGAGGCGAAGAAGAAGGAGTCTGACCCAAGGGTTCTGAAGTGGCGAAGAAGAAGGAGTCTGACTCAAGGGTTCTGAAATGGCGAAGAAGAAGAAAAAGGAGTCTGACCCAAGGGTTCTGAAGTGGCGAAGAAGAAGAAGAAGGAGGAGGAGTCTGACCCAAGGGTTCTGAAGTGGGGAAGAAGAAGAAGGAGTCTGACCCAAGGGTTCTGAAGTGGCGAAGAAGAAGAAGGAGTCTGACCCAAGGGTTCTGAAGTGGCGAAGAAGAAGAAGAAGAAGGAGTCTGACCCAAGGGTTCTGAAGTGGCGAAGAAGAAGAAGAAGAAGGAGTCTGACCCAAGGGTTCTGAAGTGGCGAAGAAGAAGGAGTCTGACTCAAGGGTTCTGAAATGGCGAAGAAGAAGAAAAAGGAGTCTGACCCAAGGGTTCTGAAGTGGGGAAGAAGAAGGAGTCTGACCCAAGGGTTCTGAAGTGGGGAAGAAGAAGAAGAAGGAGTCTGACCCAAGGGTTCTGAAATGGCGAAGAAGAAGAAGAAGGAGTCTGACCCAAGGAGGAACCAGAGACTTCGCTACTCACTCGCTGAAGAGATTGAGAGATTTCTCCCGATGGAGCTGGAAGGCCGTGCGAATATCGTTGTAGTCTCTCGAGTTTAGAGGTTGAGTCTCGGTCGAGGACGACTGGGGCGTTGATGCTTTCGTCTTCTTAGCTGCTCGAGGAAAAAGGTCAAGGGTCAGGTCAGGAAGTTCTTTTGACTTTCGTGTTAACCCAATAAAACATACTAATTTTGTATTTCGCAATCTTGATATTATTCGATCACTTATGCAATGGTTAGCAACAAAAACAAGCCATTATCAGTCTTTTTGGGTAAATGTCGTGACCTTGATGTTAATCGATCATCTACGTAATGATTGACCCCAAAAACGAGATATTATCAGTCTAGGGTAAATGTTGCAACCTTGATCTTGTTCGATCATTTACGCAATGATTGACGACAAAAACGAGATGCTATCCATCTCTTTGGGACAACTCACCACTATCCAAGCAGTACACCTCGTAGAACGATGTCCCCTCAGAAGACGTCTGCTTAATGTCCTCGCGTTGGGAATTTTTGTCGATTAGGACACAAAGTTTCGTGATATTGTTGTGCGTGAAGCTGTGGCACTGGAAAGTTTCGTTCCTGGAGCACCTGTTGGAGCACTCATCACGCTCGAGAGGGACGTCGACTATGTACCTCAAGCCGCCACGCAGCTCCTTGTTCACCTCCTTCACTGCGATCTGCTTGGATCCACAACGATCCGTACCTGTCAGGTCGACCCCACGGGCAAGGGGCTCGGTATGTGTGTGTGTGTGTGCGTTTGCGTCCGTGTGTGTATGTGTGTTAGTGTGTGTGTCCATACGAAGTGTACAAGGGAAAGGATAAAGATGAGGGGAAAGAAAGATGTAACAATCAGTATAAACATCAAATGGGAATCGAGAAACAAGTACTTCAGTACATTTACATTGTATGTATCATTCAACCAAAGTAAAACATAGCTTCAAGGAAACTCCGTGGTGTATATATATATATATATATATATATATATGTATATATATATATATATATATATATATTTTTTTTTTTTTTTTTTTTTTTTTTTTTTTTTACTGACGAAGTAGTTCCAAATAGTTCCTCACCAGTTCGTATAGCGTTCTCGAAGTACTCGCAATCAGGGTCCTCCATGAGTTCTGAACGAGACCGGTGGGTGACGGAGGACAGGAGGCACCTACTCTGGGCCCTGTAGAACGTCCCCGAACGACAGCTCTTGCCTTTCATCTCTGGTGCGTCTTGGTTGAGACATCTGTCACAGATTCATTTATTATTTGTTTCCGTTTGTTTATATATTTATTTGTTTATTTTTTATTTATTTATTCGTTATGTTGTTCTTTTATTGTAGTTTTTTTTTCATTATTCATGTGTTATCTTTATGAGTTATATATGTACAAGGTATATATATATATGTGTGTGTGTGTGTGTGTGTGTGTGTGTGTGTATACATGAAGTGAATTGCTAGTAGCAAGGAATATCATACAAATAATTTCCTACAGTCGCTCCGGGATTCGAACCTACGCCTCGCAAGGCCTCGGTTCGAAACCCGAGGCAACTATCGGAAATTATATATACCTTGTGTGTGTGTATATATATATGTATATATATATATATATATATATATATATATATATATATATGTATATATATATATATATATATATATATATATATATACATATATATGTATATATACATATAACTGTTTACTGGGCTCACCTTTCGTGACATTCCTGTTTGGAGTTGGCTTGAACAAGAACGGCATCCACAGCCTTGACGCATTTGTTCAAAAAGGTCTCTACCACGTAGAAAGGAGACTTTTTCATATTTTGGAAAGTTCTCCCTGAAAGACGAGAGTATCGGTTAAGATGTGATAGTTAATGTTAATTAAGTGTATAGTTAACTTCATAGTAATTCACAGGATAAACCCGTTCAAGTGGGTTAAGGATCCTTTAGGAGTTGTTTGTAGTTGATGTCGTAGGATCCTGTGATAGGAAATAGGAATAGGATGGAAAGACAGACACGATCACAATATATGTGGGGTGGAGGGTCTGTGCGTGTGTGTGTGTGTTTATAGCGAAAAGAACGCCCGTGTGGTCTCGTGTGTTATTATCTAACTAATTAATTATCATTCGTAGTTTCAAAGTCATGTATTGTTCCAACCTGGAATGCATCCCCTTATCCTCCAATGATATTTAATGTGTGTGTGTGTATGTTTATGTGTGTGTGTGTGTGTATTCACATGGTCTTTGGATCACGTGTTGGACTCGTGATCGACAGCTATTTCCCTCCCGGAAGAGAGCTCAGAGCTCGTATGACCGATCTATGGGTAATGCTATGACCTTACACGCACACACACACCCAACTCCCCGCCCACGAGAGTTGGAGTAACGACTCGAACCGCAGCGATACTGTAATAACTTCAGCCCTGGGCAGGATTCGAACCAGGTACCGCTGGCACCACCGTAACAACAGTATGGTACTCTACCAACCGCGCCACCGAGTGTGTGTGTGTGTGTGTGTGTGTGTGTGTGTGCATGCAATGCTTTGCTGCTCGAAATTTTAGGATTCATTTAGATAAACACCTAAGCAACATGCTGTAATGCCTGCCAATTGTTTGGTCCGATGTTTATTTCTTCATTTGATTATCTATTCTTAGCATCCGACCTAGCTATGGACCAAAAGGTCTCCTTTCGGCATGCTCTTCCTTTGTAAACCTGTGTGTGTGTGTGTGTGTGTTTCACATATTCCACACTACAGCCTGACAGAATCCCATAAACAGTCCAACTCCACCATACCTCTGAAGCAGACTTCCCTCATATGGATCGTCCCCTTTTCCTTGACATAAGTGGGAGGTCCCGTCTCGGGTCTTGAGAGACTACAAAAGGACTCGGTGAACTGGTTCTCATTCTGGATGGATTGGATGGGTTGTCCGGGTTTGAAGTCGAACGAGGAACAGGGCATCCTGAAGGTCCCCTTAGCCGTCGTGTCCGAGATACAGCGGGACTTGCATCGTGCCATGACCGTCATAGGGCCGTCCGACGAATTCGTGGAGCGTATCTAAGGAGAGGAAGGGTGTTGGAGAGTATGAGTTTACCTTCGACACAACGGGTCCGCTTCACACTGGGTAAATTATCGTCAATTCGGCGCATGATAATAATAGGGGTAGCCAATTAAACACTGAATATGGATAAATTAGTAATTGCACAGAACTACAAAGACAATATGTGCGTTCACGTTGGAGGCGTGACCAAGACTAACCGACGACAAGCTTAGTTAGCGCGGGAAAACATGCACAATTCGTCTTGGTTCGCCTACAAAAAGGCGCAAATAAATATACAATGACAATAATAAAATCAATATACAATAATGAATATACAATACTACAAATACAATTCATCTTGGTTCTCCTACAAAAAGGCCGCAAATAAATATACAATGACAATGGTAAAATCAATATGGAATAACAAATGTACAATACTACAAGTACGTATATATAATGTTCAAGGAATGTTCAATGCTACCATTACATACTCACCAAATCAGTACTCATGAGGGAAGCCTTTAGACTGTAGCCGGAGATTCGTTCATAGTGGATATAGCCGGTGTTGTTCAGGCAGGGTATTTTTTGTGGTTCTTGCCCGGCTGAAGAACAAAGAACAAAATGAGTTTTGGGACTGGATCACCAGGAACCTCTAAATTCGCCTCCTTCTTATAAAAACTAGTTCTAGATTTTCCCTGTGAATAAAGGTGATTTTTTTTTTTTTTTTTTTTTTTTTTTTTTATGAAAGGGGGAAGGTGCCGGAGAGGAGAGAGCAGGATGAGTGTTGAGTGGTTAAGTAGAAGATTTTTATTATTATAATTAATTTATTATTAAGGGCAAGGGTGAATAAGCGCGGCGGATGGCCCATATTGGTTTGGTTGTGATAGTGATGCCTCAAACTGGTAGTTGTAGTCATACCACGAGGGTAAGCGCGTGGCTGTTATGGACCAAAAGGTCTCCTGTCGGCATGCTCCGCCTTTATATTTTCGTAAACAATGGATGTGTACTTGATTTTTTTTTTTTTCTAGGATATTGATATAGTAATTTGTCGGGAAGGGGAAAATACAGAGGAGACGAGGGAGGGAAGGAGAGAGTGGGGATGGGTAACAGAAGGAGGAATGTGGGAGAGGACTGGGCAGAAGAATGACTGGGCCTTCCAGCACAAATCTTCGACAGAGCGTCTACTGTTAGCTCCGCCCTCTTCTCCCTTTGCGACACCTGATTGGTGGCCAGGGGAAGGAGAGCGTTCGTGATTGGTGGCTGAGGTCTGGGCACTCCTCCCCACCCCATGTTTCCACCAATCATGAGCTCTCTTCTCCCTCTCCACCAATCCTGTTCGGTGGGTGGAGAAGGGGCTTCTCTGCCTAAATGAAATGTGCAGCTTTAAGTTTCAAGTCCATGGACACTGCAACAAATGTAATTTGTTGTGGAATATATAAAGAAATAACGTGTGTTACTTAGCCATTTCTCACGATGTTCTCATCACTTAGGCTGCCCCCTGGGGTATTTACATTTGGTCTGGATATTTGGTCTTATCTTGGCAAAAATTGTACAGCTCGCATGTGGGGCTATGTACATGAGATTTGACTATTTAGCACTTCTAATTTAGCTCTGGGTAAAGCTGATGGCAAAATTATTCTTAACTTAGAAAAAAAAAGCAAATGGACAAATGGAGGGAAAACCATGCAAGGGATCATGCAGGTGATGTGGTCAGTTGTCCAATTTGGGTTTCTCAATAACTAACTTTCGGTCAAAGCTGACCCTGTGACAGTGGTAGCATACGACATGCTTGTGACTCAGCATTGGCGTCACCATTTCATGCTTTTTCATGCTGACGCTTCGAGAAGATCATGAGCGTTGTAGATTTTTGATGATAAGTGTCAGGCGATTTTTGTCGATCACCTGAAGAACGGGTGAGGGTCTGGGTCAGCGAGGCCCTTGTTCAGACTTGGGTCCGACCCTCAAGGAGTGAATAAAATCGTCTGCCGCTTGCCACAGATGTGTCTCTGTTCATTGCAATCAAGCCTAAGCGTAATCATTAGTGGTCGAGAAGGGAGCAGATGGTAAATTACCTTTTGCAAAGATGCTGGATTTTTTTTTTCTTTCTTTTTTTTCTTTTTTTTTTGAGAAGGGAGTAGATCTTAAAATACCTTCTGTACATAGGATGGGATAATTTTTTTTATCGAAAATGAAAAGGAAGTATATCTTAAATAACTTTTCCAGATACGTTGGTTTGTGAAATAAAAAATGTCGAGTGAAGTTCTCAGTATACAAAGACGATTTGGTATATCTCCCGTCCCAGGAGCAAAACAATAATTTATTCTCAAATTTGTAATAAAGATACCGAGATGCTTAGGAGGACTGCTATGCAAACTCAGATACAAAGGAAAGAAAAAGAGAGAGAGAGATCATCTCCCGAACACAAACTCCAACACCAAAACCGCCTTAGTAAGACAGAAGTGGGTGGAGTGAGCGTGAGAGGAAGACCGAAGATGAAGTGGACGAATGAGGGTGAAAAGGGGCTTGGAATGCATGATGAGTGTCTGCCAAGCAGCGAAGGGAGAGTGCAAGATAAGAATGAACGAAGGAAGATCGTAAATAAAGAAAAGGTTGGCGCGGATTGAAGGAAATTTCATCAATTATTTTGAATAGATGAGGAGGAGAGTGGTCGCCATTCGGTGAGGTGATGGATATAAACAAACTAAGGGTTTCGAGTCCTGCTGGGGATGAGCTGTGCCTCGCTGCATTGCCTTGACCCGAACAGTGTGGCGGGAGACAGGGATGAGCCTTCGTCCAGAGTTGTTGAGATGAAAAATGTGGTTGAATAGATTTTATTCTTATTTCTTTATTTATTTACTTATCTATTCATATTTTTATGTGGCGGTGTAATTTGAGTTAGCCGCCTCATGTTATCATGAGAATTAAAGGACCTATGGTGAAGCGTGTGTGTGTATATATATATATATATATATATATATATATATGTATGTATGTAATATGCATATGTGAGTATACTTATCCTCATGGTTCCAAACTCCACGCTTTGTTCACACACACACACACACACACACACACACACACACACACACACACACACACACACACACATAGATCGGTCATATATGAGCTCTGAGCTCTTCCGGGAGGGAAATAGCTGTCGATCACGAGTCCAACACGTGATCCAAGACCATGGTGAATCACACACACACACACACACGGCTCGGTGGCGGATTGGTAAAGCACTGGCCTCACAAGCCAGAGAACCGGGGTTCGATTCCCCGGCCGGGCGGAGATAAGTTGGGTTTGTCTCCTTTCACGTGTA
>NC_134800.1:5543611-5566111 GCF_046742065.1 Oratosquilla oratoria | reverse complement strand
AATGACATTGCACCTGTGAGGAATCCACATCACTATGTACAATATTACCGCCTTCCTCTCTCTCTCCCTCCTCCCTCCACCCTCCCACTCCCTCCGCTCTCTCTTCTTTGTGTTGTCTCCGATCTTAATTGGTTCCGCTGTTCCGCTTCCTTCCGCTCCTGCCTTCCGCCTTCCTCTCTCTCTCTCTCTCTCTCTCTCTCTCTCTCTCTCTCTCTCTCTCTCTCTCTCTCTCTCTCTTCACTGCATGTCTTTGTCCACACTCTTCTCTCTTATTTATTTTTGTTTAATTATTTATTTACTTGTTTATTTTTAGACTATTGTTATTATTGGCCTTTTTTATTATTAAGTGTTTCACGGCGGATTCCTACCCTCACCCTCTTTCTCCTCCTCTTCCTCCTCCCCTTCTTCCTCCCCTCCTCACCCTCCTCTTCCTCTCCCTCCTCTTCCTCTCCCTCATCCTTCTCTTCCTCCTCTTATTCCTCCTCATACACCTCCCCCTCTTCCTCCCCCTCCTCCCCAACCTCCTCCTTCTCTTCCTCCTCTTATTCCTCCTCATACTCCTCACCCTCTTCCTCCTCCTCTTCCCCACCCTCCTCCTCCTTCCCTACTCCTCTTACTCCCCCTCTTCCCCCTCTTACTCCTCCCCATCCCCCATCCTCTTCCTCCTCCCCACCCCATTCTCCTCTTCCTCCTCCCCTTCCTCCACCTCCTTTCCTCCTCCTCCTCCTCTTCATTGAGACGTCGAGCGTTGGCATCAATCACGATTTCTCTGTCTTCCATCTTTTATGACTTCTCAAGGCCGCAGACCTCCATAATTACGGAAGAAGGAGAAGGAGGAGGGCGAGGAGGAGAAGGAACGGCGAAGAAGAGGAAGTGAAGGAGGAAGGGGAGGAGAGGAGGAGAAGGAAAATGAGGAAGGGGAGAAGGAGAAAGGGTGGAGGGGAGGAGGAGGGGGAAAAGGGGGAAGGGGAGGGGAGGAGGAGGGGGAAAAGGGGGAAGGGGAGGGGAGAAGAAGGAAAATGGGGAGGGGGAGGAGGAGGAAGAGGAGTAAGAGAAGGGGAAGAGGAGGAGCAAGAAGAGAAAGGGGGAGGTGGAGGAAGAAGAAAAGGAGGAGGTAAAGGAAGAGGAGGAATAGAAATAGGAGCTCAAGGAGGAGGTGATGGAGGAGGAGGAGGAAGAGAATGAAGATGTGTATGAGGAGGAGAAGGAAAAGAAAAAATGAAATAAGTAAAAGAGGAAAGGAAGATGGAGGAGAGGAAGGAGATGAAGGAGGAGGAAAAGAAGGAGGAGGAGGAGGTAGAGGTGATGGAAGAAGAAGACGAGGAGTAGGGGGAAGACGAGGAGGAGGAAGAGGACGAGGAAAAGGAAGAGGAGGTTAAGGAGGAAGAATTGAAGGAAGAAGAGGAGGTGAAGGATGAGGAGGAAAACTCAGACGATTTCTTGGTGACGTTAACCCCCTAATGACGTCACGCTTTAGTGACGTCACATCCTTATGACATGCCTTGATGACGTCACATCATTATGACGTTACTGTCTGACGTCACTGGATGCTTCGCCTATTTAGACAACACGCAATCTACTCTGCATATTAAATACGGAGCTATCATCCGGGAGGGTAATAGCTGCTGATCACAGGTCCAGCACGTGATCAAGGACTATGGTGAGTCACACATCCCCCCCTCCCTACTTCCTCCCTTCCCCTCCCCTCCATCACCAAACCCACCTCCTCCCGCCCTCTGGACCCCTCCCCGTTTACCCCCCATTTCCCTCTGTTAGTGTTTTTACTCTCATTACTAAACCAGATGACGTCATCCTAATTGGGACACCTTCCTCTCTCTCCCCCTCTCCCCCCTCCCCCCTCGAAGGCTTCTTTCTCCCCTCCCCATCTCCCTTCTCTCCCTTTCTCCCCCCTTTCTCCATCCTTGTCCCTCCTCTCTTTCTTTCCCCCTTTCTCTCTCTACCCAAGTACCCCCTCTCTCTACCCTCTCTCTCCCCCCTCTCTCCCCCTCCCTCTCCCCCCCCCTCGCGTCATCCTCATCACCAACGGCGTTCCGCCCATCACCCATTGGCCGCCCCGTCCTCGTCCGCCCATCCGGTCGTGTCCGGACCGGACTTTCCCTCGTCCGGAGAGAGTGTGAGGCAGAAGAAGATCCTTCGGTCCTTAAACGACGCATTCCGGCGTAATATTCCGTCGTAATGTTCCGTCGTAATATTCCGGCGTTATGTTCAGTCGTAATACTTCGGTGTAATATTCATATGTCGTCGTAGTATTCCGTCGTAAAATTTTGGCGAAATATTCCGTCGTTATATTTCTTCGTAATATTCCAGCGTTATATTCCTTCGTAATAATCCGGCGTTATATTATGACTGTATATTCTGGTATTACATTACATTGCATTCCGTCATAATATTCCGTCGTAATATTCCGTTGTTATATTCCGACATAATATTCCGGCATTGTATTCCGGTGTATGAGATGAAGCTCAATACAGTATGTGAGATTATAGTGTCTTTATTTATTTATTTAATTATTTATTCAGTCGTTTATTTATTGTCATTTATGTCTTATTGTGTATTTATTTTTACCCTTTTCATTTCTTTTTCGTTTCTTTTTATCTTTTTTATATTTCTTAATTGTTATATTTTTTTTTCATTTTTTCTATTCTATTGATCAATTATTTTTTTTACTTATTTTTGTTTTATTTTATATATTTATTTTTAATTTATGCATATGTTATTAAAGAAATCTATAGTGTGTGTATGAAGTGGAAACGCCCTTTGAGCGGGCTACCCCGCTTGAAAGGGGAAGGATCCTATGTTATGTGTATAAAGAGCGTGACGTCATAAGTGATACACGCAGGTAACCACCGTGACACCAACCATTATTCACCTCTTTGTAGCCGGCTGACCTCTTAGTGACAAAGAGCTCCTCTTTGGTGAATAAAATTGTCTTGTTGAGTATTTTCTGGGCAATAAGATGTCATAGATATTGACTAGTTAATGTTACAAGATTCTGGTTAATTTAACTAGTTAATTCATAGATCGTGAGTGGTTGTTTGTGTGTCTGGAAATTTGGACAGTGGTGGGTCATAGGTACCGGATATTGACTAGTCAATGTTACAAGATACTAGTTAATCAAATTGAATAACTCATAAGTCGTTATGAAGAGTTTGAGACTATTTTGAGATTTTTTTTTTGTGTGTATTATTAATATTCATTCAATTATTTATCTTATTTGGTATTATTATTTTATTAATGATATTATTTGCACTTTTTATTTATCATTTATCATTTATATTATTAGTGCTTTTTTATTTATTTATTACTTTATTATTTATATTATTTGCACTTTTTATTTATTAATTTGTCCCTGTGTTTTTTTAACGAAACTATTTCAAAGGTACGAAATCTTCTTCGATTAGTTCAATCCACCTTGGTCACGCCCTTCGTCCTGTCCTTTGTTAAACGGTTTTAGTCACCTAAGGGATGGTTTTATTCAGTCGTTAAGCGGAGATTGGTGCCTGAAATAGTTAAGATAATTCTGTACCTTTAACCTCGCCCCCTTCAAGATTTTTTTCATTAAATTATTCATTTGTTCATCTTATTTGTTTCTATTTATTAATTATTTGTTCATATATTTGTTCTTATTTATATCGTTTTATTTCTTTATCTTTATTTGTTTATATTTTCATTTTTTATATATTCTTGTTGATTTATTTTTACTCATGTATTTCTTTTTGTTTATTCATATATTTAATTTTATTATTGTTTTATATTTTATTTCTTTTTTATCTTATTTCTTTATTTATTTATTTATATATTTATTTATTTATTTACTCAATTATCAATTTTATTGATTTATTTAGTCATTTATTGATTTTATCTAGTCATTTATTGATTTATTATTTATTTATTTATTTATTTATTTATTTATTTGTGTTCTTATTATTTTTCCTTGCCTAAATGACGCTACTTGATCTGCCAAGACCAGAATAATCTCAAATTATCTCTTCCGGACTGAAACGAGGTGCCTCTCGGTTAGGTGCATGTGCCACTTTTTGCACTGCACGCACCTGGCACTCGCTGTATTGTGCCATGGCACGCAATGGGTTGCGTGTGTCCAACAGCACGAGCCGCTTGTGAAAAGCGGGACATTCCGGTGAGCAGACATACTCCCCCCTCTCTCCCCCACCTCCCTCCTCCCCCCACCTCCTTTCCTCCCCCACCCTTCCCGCTTCCTCCCATGCGCGAATTCCCATACGCAATCGGACATACACACACACATACACACACACACACACATATATATATATACAAAGTTCTATTATATATATATATATATATATGTATATATATATATATATATATATATATATATGTGTGTGTGTGTGTGTGTGTGTATAAATATATTTGTATAACAAGCTACTTTAAACAAGCAACGCAGTTTTTTCGATAACAATTAATATCCTTTTGTTAGAAAATAGAATATGTGCCTCGGGGCCGTAGAGGTGTCACGAAAGTCTGTATTACTATTTCTGTTAAATCTGCACCTTCAGAGGTGTCTTTCCCTCTCCTTTTGCTATAGAAGTTAGATATTTATCGATAATAACAAGCATAGATCTTCAAATGATGACCCTTTTGTAACGTAAGCATTCTCATATATTATCTCTTTGATCGACAATAACTTGATTTATTTATCTCTTTATTTGTTTTATTTTATTCATTTGTCTTCATTTTATATATTTGATCTATTTTAAATGTTGTATGTATTTCAATTTATTATTTATGTTATTTATTTATTTTCTATACAGACACCTCGTACAGTTTCACATAAATCTTAAAAATAAAAAAATCCAAAATAGGAGAAATATTCTTTTGGTGTACGCTGTGACGTCACTCAAAGGTCATTGGTTCCACGATGATTGCCCTCCTCCACCCTCCCCCTCCACCCCTCCCCCTCCGCCACCTACGACCTCGATAGGTGTGCAATGATAACCACCAATCAGGGACAGTTAAACTCGTTATATCCTGAAGTGTATGAGCAATTGACCTAGGCGCACGTGTGTGTGTGTGTGTGTGTGTGTGTGTGTGTGTGTGTGTGTGTGTCTGCGTGTGAAATATCTCCCCAGGGTTACCAGTAATTCTTGTGTTTAACTAAACATCATATGCTCTTTATGTCGTGTTCATTTTCTTGTAAAGAGCAGCCAGAAAGATTGAGCACTTTAGAAAAAAGATTAATTAGTATCAGAATGCTGTTGTGTTCAATTTAATGTGTATTAAAGAGGATCTGCACCCAATATATATATATATATATATATATATGTGTGTGTGTGTGTGTGTGTGTATTATGTACATGCGTACACTCACACATTAACATACCTACAGCCCTTAAATCCTTTGTATACAACCCGCACACAGCTCCCGCGTAGCATCTCACCCCAAACAACCCTCACCTGACAGGATTCGATCACGTTACCGATGTCAGTCTACTTCGGTTTTGCCTGACCGACGGGCGACAACGTGACACGACAGTTAGCTGACCTCAATGGAAAGGGTGATGCCCAAATTGCACAATGTATTCATAGAGCGACAGTGTCAGCCACCGCAGTGAGGTGATCCAAATGGGGTAACGCCCCTGTGGGACAACGTCCTGGACGGGGGAGACGCCCGGATGTTAAGGCCTCTGTGGATGGTTGGGCAACTTCCACCATTTTTATTAACAAATTTCTCTTGCATGGACAGAATAGAGCCTGTGAGTCATCGACACCAGTGTATTATGTCCTTCACACCAGGGTTTTTGGTTTCTTTATTTAATTTTTTCAGTCCAGTTTCATAGGAATTTTCTTTTCTTTATCTATATGTTTTTGTTTTTTTTCAATTCTGTTTTAACCGCTCCACGACTGAAATATAAACGGATTTTGACAGCTTCTTTATTTATGTACATATTTTTTTCAATCCTGTTTGATAGGAATTATCTTTTCTTTATTAATATGTTTTTCCCGGTTTTGTTTTAACCGCTCCGCGACTGAAATGTTAACGGATTTTGACAGCTTAACGGTACTTTTTTGAATTACGAGTATTTTAATTAACTTTGAACAAATGTGCACACAGAACAGTATAACTTATTTGCATGATGAGATTTGATTACTTGTCAAAACAATGAAAACCTACGTAGCGTAAAACTTTCGTGAGGCAGAATTTTAATTTTGTGTGTAAATTACGTTTTCTGACGTTGTGACGTCATACAGAAAGTGACTTCAATTTGACCCATTGCGCATGCGTGTGCGTTGTAAAACGAAAGCTCAGTCATATAACTAGACATTATATGATTCGTTGCTTCTATTAAATGATGATTTGGAAATAAATTTTCCCATACTAGATATTTCCCTTGTTTGTAATTATATGAATTATTTAGTAACTGTTGTCACGTTTTCTTTGGTTTGAATGTGTCTAATAGTTTTGATATTTCGTTTATACCTTTGTATCAATTTACATATTTTCTATTGGCTAAAACCAGGCGACTTTGTTCATTATATATATTGTATTTAAACAACAAATCTTTTTTATCACCTAACGAGAACGTAAGATTAAACACACACACACACACACACACACACACACACACACACACACACACACACACACACAAATATAGAAAATCGATACACACACACACACACACACACACACACACACACACACACACACACACACACATCATAAAAATATAGAACATATTCAACAATCCCTCCTGTGTCATGAGCAGTGCAGTAAGGCACAGATTTTCCACAACACTTTCGGGTCTCATCATACCATCATCCATTCCCACTCCCTCCATCAATTCTTAGAATTTGAACTCTCTCTTTGTTTCTCAATAAATATATCACGTGCATCCGAAACTCCCTTCACTCCATCCATCCATCCATCCATCTCGGTCTTCCTCTGGCACTCACTCCATCCACGCCTGCTCCATTCATTGCTACAAACATCCACAGAAACTCTCCACACCCTTAAAGCTCTCGTCCTTCACCCTCGTCAACCTGCTACCATTATCATTCTTTGTACTTTTCATCACTTTATTTTCACTCATATTCACTTGTAACATTCTTCCTGCTAAACTTAATCACCAACTGCCTCGCTCTGTCCTGGGAGTCATTCATAAGTGTATTGGCATCTGCTGATAGCAACTGATCTACTTCCCATAGCCTGTTCTCACCCACCAACTCCAAACCCCTGCATAGCACAATCGCGTTCACATCCCTTACCATTCCATCCATGTGCACATTGGGTAACCATGATGACATCACACGACCCTGACGCAGGCCCACATTCACCTCAAACTATTTACTCTCCTTTTCCGACCTTCACATGTAATTTTTTTCGCTGCCTTCAACATATGTCCCCGAATTCCACTTCCTTGCAACGCTGTCCACAACCCTGTGTCAATTCTAACGCTTTCACTAAATCCACGAACACCCAAAAAAATTTCACATTCCTCTCTCAACACAGGAACTTGATCCACACACCCATTTCTTTCCCTAAACCTACACTGTTCTTCCCAAACCACACGCTTTATTTCCCTCTTGATACCGTTTGTCCACACATACCCGTACACCCTACCACCGTAGTCAAAAAACTTACCTCCCTAAAACGATCACACAAATTGTAGTTTCCTTTTCCCTTGTATATTTAGACTATACATGCTCTCTTCCATCAACCCATCGGGACACTCCTCTCCCTCAGGTACACATTGAACAATCTCACCAGTCATGCCACTATTACCACTTCATCATATGTCAGAGATTCTACATAACTCCTATGCAATCCAGGTGCCTTTCCCGCCTTCAACTCTTTCGGTCCTACATGTACCTTCTCTTCCACAATAGCCTGATCATTCTCCTTATTCATCCTCGTCGTTATCATAGTATATCCTACCGCTAGAATAGCCTCACTGTTCTTCTCCACATTCAGAAACGTCTTGGAAATACTTTTTGACACAAATCTCCTCCTAAAAGATCTCCCTTCTATAAACAATTGCCCATCTGTTCCCTTTACTTTCTCACCTCTTCACAGACTCACCTCTTCACAGCCTTATCACTTTCCAAAATATATTTTTGTTCCTTTCAAAACTATCAAACTCACCTGCCCCACCTAATATGAATGAATAAATAGATAAATGAATGAATTGTGGGATCATTGAGTCAAAAGGTGTTTGATATTTTTGGCTTCGGATTTAAGTCTTTTTTTACTTAAGTGATGTCGTAAAGATGAACAGAACACCTCGGAGACAGCCAGAATAAAAGGATAAAATACCACAAAATCCGGACGGAAGGAATTTCATGATAGGATATGAAAATGCGAGGGAAGAATCCGGGGACTGTATATATATATATATATATATATATATATATATATAATATATATATATATATATATATATATATATATATATATATATATATATATATATATATATATTAGTGTAGCCAGGAAGATTATTCTCTGGTTGAGAGACGAGAGTAAATATATATTGCTGTTGCTGCATTATTTATCTTTTTGTTAAGAACTTCAATTTCTCTTGCTAATTTACGGTGTTGGACTGATAGTTTGCTGAGTAGCTGTCCGTATGAGGTTGCCTCATACGGACAGCTACTCAGCAAACTATCAGTCCAACACCGTAAATTAGCAAGAGAAATTGAAGTTCTAAAAAAAAATATAAATAATGCAGAAACAGAAATATTATTTAATCTCGTCTGTCAAAAAGAATATATATATATATATATATATATATATATATATATACATATATATATATATATATATACATATATATGTATGTATGTGTTTGTGTGTGTATACATACATACACACATACACAGAGTTAAGAAACATTTCCTTCTATAAGGCTTTGGAAAAGAGAAGAACTGGTGGAGGAGTTGAAGGAGAAGGAGTAATTAGCTGAAGGTGAAGGAAGGGGAGTGGGAAAAAGGGGGGGAAGATGGAGGAGGAGGGGAAGGAGGAGGGAGGAGGACAAAAAGGAGGAGAAAGTTGAAGTTGTTTTTGAAGGAGATTGAGGCCAATGTGAGAGGAGGGGGAGATGTGGTCAAGTCGTTCTTGCGTATCTGAGCAAAATAATTAAGACAAATGTTGAGACATTGTGACAAGTTGAAAATAGGTGGAAATAGAGTCACGGGTCTCGTTCAGAGTTTATTCCTGACCGGTTTCGCTTCCTCTGGAGAAGCTACAAGCGAAACCGGTCAGGAATAAACTCGGAACGAGACCCGTGACTCTCTTCTTCCACCTTTTTTAAGAAATATTTAAATTAATTTATTTATTCGTGTGTTTGATTGTACAAATTCACCTGCTCATTTGTTCACTTATTCATGGATTTGTTATTTATATAATAATGATTAAATTAATTCATCTATTCATGTGTTAAGTTGTGTTTATTTTTGTTTACTTTTTTGGGTTGTTTATATAGTTGTTTATTTTTTTTATTTACTTTAGTAATCAATTTGTGAGTAGTGGTACAGTGGGTAAGTTACTTGAATCGTGTTTTCAACATCTAGAAATGTATTTTATTTTATTTATATTTATTTATCTATTTTTATTTATTTTTATGTTTTATTTATTTATCTATTATTATTTTTTATTATTTCATTTATTTATTTTAATCTGGATATGGGGTCTGGCATTACGATTCGTTTTCCGTCCAAAGGACGAGGCGTCAAGGGACGTGTAAAAATTGAATAACAAAGAACGTAACTGATTAAATAACAAGGCGTCGTTAAAGAACTGTGGACTTATTAAGATTTCAGATCTCAGAGTGTTACATGCAACTGTCTCAGCGTGAAGTTTGTTCCGCTGAGAAGTTTGACGTAGTCATTTCATGATATAGAGAGAGAGAAGGAGAGAGTGACTGAAAATGACAAAGAAAGAGAGAGAGAGGGATAGGAGAAGAAGATATAATGAGAGGGAGAGAGAGGGGGGGAAGAGGAAGAGTGAAAGAAAGAGAGAGGGAGGGAGAGAGAGAGAGAAAGGAAGAGAGAAAGAGAAGGAGAGAGTGACTGAAAATGACAGAGAAAGAGAGAGAGGGATAGGAGAAGAATGAATAATGAGAGGGAGAGAGAGGGGGGAAGAGGAAGAAAGAAAGAGAGAGAGAGAGAGAAATGAAGAGAGAAAGAGTGAGAGAGAGAAGATGAGAAATAGAGAATGAGATAAAGAGAGAGAGAGAGAGAGAGGGATAGGAATAGAGAGAGAGAATGAGAGGGAAAGAAAGGGAGACAGAGAAAGGGAGAGAGAGAAAAGAGAGATAGGGAGAAAGGTGGAGAAATATAGAGAATGAGAAAGAGAAAGGGACAAAGAGCGAGAGATAGAGAAAGGGAGAGAGAGAGAGAGAGAGAAAGCAAAAATGTCCGTATCATTTGAGGCCACAATGACCGTCATCTCGATTCTACGGTCATGATCTACGTCTCCTCTTGATCAAAACCGACCGAGCTAAAAACCGTCTTTCGCGGTAAAAACCGTCTCGAAATTTCTTTTTAATAGTGTGACTGTGACGGAAAATCCCGTCACTTCCGTCACAGTGACAGATACTGGATCGCGCGTTCTGGACGCGTCTGCGCGCTTGGGCAGTAATTTCTGTCGTTTCTGCGCAGCTCCCGTGACGTCGACAAAAGTTTGTAGAATAACATCGTCTGGATGAAAATCAAGAGCGGTTATATATATTTTTTTTCGCTTATTTATATTTTTATTTGTTTATTTGCTTGTTTTCTTGTTTATTCTATTGAGATTGTCTTTACTTTCTTCATTGATTGAAATTTTACAGAGAACATAATGAGTACGTTTTTAAACCCAAGAAATATATTTTTTTTTAATAATCCAGAAATAATATTCATTATGTGAACTTCTTTATTTACGTGATTGTTTATTTATTAATCTATTTAATGTAGATTTTCTAGTCAGTCTCGAAATACCAATTAATAGTAAATTGACTTTGTGTGGTCGCCATTGTTACTACAATTGGGAACTATATTTACTAGTAATAGGACGATATCAAATTCTTTAACGATTCCGATATAAATCTGATACTGCTGTAAACTTCTGATTCCGATATAAATCCGATACTGCTGTAAACTTCTGATTCCGATATAAATCCGATACTGCTGTAAACTTCTGATTCCGATATAAATCCGATACTGCTGTAAACTTCTGATTCCGATATAAATCCGATACTGCTGTAAACTTCTGATTCCGATATAAATCCGATACTGCTGTAAACTTCTGATTCCGATATAAATCCGATACTGCTGTAAACTTCTGATTCCGATATAAATCCGATACTGCTGTAAACTTCTGATTCCGATATAAATCCGATACTGCTGTAAACTTCTGATTCCGATATAAATCCAATATAAATCCGATACTGCTGTAACCTTCTGATTCCGATAAACGATAGATAGAATTTCTTTGTTCACGAAATACTTGTCTACCGATCCAATTACAGGACTTGGTAAATTGTCATGAACTGTATCATCATTATAGGTATCGGAATTGAACAATTAGATCAGTATCGGGTATCGTATCGGAATTGTCTAAATTTTTGGGCATAATCCCATCATTAATACTTTACTAATACTATTAAAAGAAAGCATAAACAGAAAATAGTCTGGAGGCAGACAAAGGTGCAAATTTGGACAAATTTAGATTTGAGAAGGGAAGAACTGATTTAATAATAGAGTTGTCAACGAATGGCATAGACTTAGTGACGATGTGCTGAACACTAAAACTATCGGTCATTTTAAGAAAAGGTTAGACAACTTTATAGATGGGGATGACAGGTAGTCATTGACATGGAACTGCCTAGTGTAGGCGTTATGGTCTCTTGTTGTCTCCTTCATTTTTATGTTCTTATATAAACGTAAATGATAGATAAATCCTGATATAAGCATCAACCTTCAAGTACTTTCCTTTAGCTGAATAAAATCGTCTTATTTTAGCCAAAATAAAATATGTAGGGTGAGCTAATATCGAGATAAAGGGAAGTCTGTCTATCTTGGGGTGAAACATCTTAAGGAAATTAATTAAGGAAAGCTTTAAAGATGAACACCAAATATGGAAGTCGTCAAAGATGTCTGTTGGAAGTGTTTATGTATTTAATTAACCATTTGGTTATATGAAGTCTTGTTTTAGGTGAATAAAATCGTCTGGCGGCAGTCAGAATATAGATAAAGATAATACAGTGCCGGGTTGACGAAAAAATATATATTCAATTTTGTTGGAGTAAAGTCTCACCTTAAAGTAACCATTTTGAATGTTTATCATCATTAATATTATCATCACCATTATTTTTTTCTTTTTAACTACCTCCTTTGTAAGGGCCTTTGGTATATGTATTATTATCATTGTTATTATAACCATTATTATTATTATTATTGTTATTATTGTTTACATTTTTATTAATTTTCTCAACTATTACCCTATTCAGATCATTAAACCAATTATGTCGTCAAGTAAAGATACTAAGAACACAGAGAAAACTAACAACTGATATAAATAACTTATGTAAGTAACTTCCTAACACTGAAGTGCTCAGAAACATAACTGGAACAGAAATTAACATATTGGAGAATTCATACAAAAGTGAGCTAATAGTTCTGAAAATGTCATATATCATGGGACAGATATGAAATTGATGTAACATAGATCAGTGTCGGTGATCGAAATTGGTCATATATTAGAGGACATATCAGGCTCGCCCAAAGTGGCTCGACAAAGAAACTGAAAAAAGTATTGCTAAAAAGAGACAGGCTTATAAGAAATATAAGTGCTCGGGTGCATCTAATGACTATGAAAGTTATGTATCAATACAGAGAGATTTAAAAAAGACAATAAGAAAAAGAAAACGACAATACGAAATGAACATCGCTGAGAAATCCAAAGAGAATCCCAAAGAATTCTATAGTTACATTAGAGATAAAAAGGTTGTTAGGAATCACATTGGTCCACTATTATCTGCTGACGGTCAACTTGAATATTCAAATGAAGGAATGTGTAATCTCTTAAACAATTATTTTAGCTCGGTATTCGTAAACGAAACACCTCAAAGTGAATTCCAAACTGAAACCTGTGAAAAGTCTGGGGTAAACTTACTCACTACGGTAAATATAACAAAAGAAACAATTAAAAGGTGTATAGACAAACTCAAAGTTAATAAAACACCAGGGCCTGACGGTTGGCATCCAAGAATCTTAAAGGAAATGAAAAATGAGATTGTTGTTCCATTAGAAATCATTTTCAAGAAATCCATCATATCCGGAGATGTCCCAAGAGAATGGAAGCTAGCTAACGTTACTCCCATATTCAAAAAAGGTGACAAAAAGAAACCAAATAACTATAGGCCTATTAGTTTGACTTCGATCGTAGGAAAAATAATGGAAACTATCATCAGAGATGCTATCGAATATCATTTAGAAAGTAACCGTTTGATAAATGATAGCCAACATGGTTTCAGACGGAAACGTTCTTGCGTGACTAACTTACTCGAATTCTACAACACAGTTGTCTCGAATTTTGACAAAAGAAACAATATAGATTTAATATATCTAGACTTTGCAAAAGCTTTTGATACCGTCCCACACGAAAGACTTCTTACTAAATTAGCTTTGCATGGAATAAGTGGTAGCCTATTAGGTTGGACTAGTAATTGGTTGAAAGGTCGAAAACAGAGAGTTGTTTTAAATGGAAAAACTTCTGGATGGAAAAGTGTTGCAAGTGGAGTTCCTCAGGGTTCCGTTGTTGGGCCACTTCTATTCATAGTATATATAAATGATATAGACCATGGACTAAAATCTACTGTTTCCAAATTTGCTGATGATACAAAACTGTGCGGAGTGGCAAATGATCACTCAAACCAATTAGATATTCAAGAAGATTTAGATAAATTACAGCAATGGTCTGAAAAGTGGCTAATGAAATTTAACACAAGTAAATGCAAGGTAATGCACATAGGTAAAAATAACAGCAAGTACGATTACAAGTTATTTGGAAATTCGTTAACAAAAGTGGATAGTGAAAAAGATCTCGGCGTAATTATCAGTAACGACCTCAAATCATCCAAGCAGTGTATTTCAGCCTCTGAGAAAGCAAATAAGATTCTGGGATTGATTGCGCGATCTTTTGATTTCAAAAGTCCATCACTCATTAACAAGCTATATAAATCGTTAGTTCGTCCACATTTGGAATATGCTGTTTCCGTATGGTCACCGAATCTCATTAAAGATATTGACAGACTGGAAAAAGTACAACGGCGAGCCACAAAACTGATTCCAAATATCAAAAATAAATCATACGAAAATCGACTTAAGCACATGAATCTGTTTTCCCTAAAAAAGCGTAGACTCAGAGGTGACTTGATACAGGTCTTTAAGATTTTAAAGGGAATTGACAACATCAAAAGTGACCAAATTTTCACATTGAATGAGAATCCGACAAGAAACAATGGTCTCAAACTGTCCGGAAATAGATTCAATTTGGAAGTAGGTAGAAACAACTTTGCCAACCGTGTAGTTAATGAATGGAATAAACTTCCTGCACAGGTAGTGCAATGTAGTTCAGTTCGAAGCTTTAAGAATCATTTAGATAAATACCTAAGTAAGATGCTGTAATTATTATAATTTATGTTATATTATTTGTTTTTGTTTTGTTATAATTTGTCTGTCTGATTTTCATTTATTATTAGTTATATGTCAATTTATTATCATTTACTATTTACCTGTTTGTTTGTTATTCAACTATACCAATGCATTTATTTATGTATTTTAATTGTTATTTACATTGTTATAGTTTTAATTTATTATTATGATTTTTTTTTTTTTTTTTTTTTTTTTTTTTTTTTTTGCATCCGACCTAGATATGGATCAAAAGGTCTCCTGTCGGCATGCTTTGCCTTTGTAATCCTTTGTAATATGCAGAAATTAACCTCACATACTATAGGACAAACACAAAAGTAAAGTTATACAAGTAATATGTGCTTTGATCAGAGGGCATTATAGCTTGAGACATAGATTTTGATAGATTTGATTCACGTATTGTAAAACATATGAAAAGTTAATATTATACAAATATTTTTTGTTTAATATAAGGTTGTTATAGGAAAGGACAATTGCAAAGTTGACGTTATAATGTTGACATCATAAAGTTATGGATTTTGTATGATCTTGATCAATTTGTGGTTGAGATCTATTACAGAACAAGTGTATAGAAAACGTGATGTGTTACTCACCCTTGGAGACGGCATTGAGGGCGGAAAGGACAGCTATCATATGCACCATACTGGTGGGAAATGGTGTCAATTTCATCTTCACGCCTGTGGACAGGAAAGGGACATGTTACCCTCAGGTACCACGTAACACACACGTACTGGGCAGACCTTCTCTTGGCTCCCCTTCCTCCACCTCACACCAAGACCAGAGCCTGGTCCCGAAAATGGATTAAAACTTCAGACACTAATCTTCTTTTGTCTTAAGTTTCTTTGTTTCTTTTCCACTGTCCAGCAACACCTCAGTCCAATGTTCCCTCGAGTCTAAACTTGGTAAAGTTCGTTAGCCTCGTAAGGCTGAACGTAGTTATCCTTCCCCACGACCGATGCTAACTACTCCAAATGACCATGTCAACTGGCACTATCAACAGACCTCGAAATCACATCAGAGGCAACGCCTTCTCCCAGCTTCCCCGCCTTCCCCGATTCAGACATTCCCCGGTCATGTCCACAAGGGCGATTTGGCGCTCCCATTACCTGGTATTTTGACCCAAACGTCCAAATCACAGACCCTCTCCTCCTGTACCCTACACACCGACGATCCAGATACGTCGAGCCAAACCCTCAGCTACTACAACCAATCAGAAACGCGCTGGCCGGCCAACCTGGTCTCTGATTGGCGGAAAGGCGGGACTATGTTGGGTGGAGTCAGGAACGTGAATGGAGGGTAACTTGACGTCCCAGCAAACGGGTAATTAAGGGAGGATGGAAAAGCTATTTTAAAAAGTTGAAGGACAATAGATTGCCCTGGCGAGGGACGTGACACCCAACGGAAGTCGAACACTGTTTTTGACCTGTCTTCTAAAATCTGACACCACGCGCGCAATGGGAAGCTGCTGTGTCGCCGGTTTCGTCCTCTTAGGCTCTTTTCTCACGTAACGACTTTTCGCCGTGCGCCGTCCACGACACGACGTCGTACTTTCAAATAACCATGTGTGTCTATAGACGCTTTCACACGTCACGACCACGTATGAAAGCGTCTATACACACCCATAGTAATTTGAGACCACGACGTCGTGCCGTGGACGGCGCACGGCGAAAAGTCGGTACGTGTGAAAGGAGCCTTAGATGTGGAACATTTTCAACCACGATGACTTTCCCAAAATAATCCAAAAACCAGAACACTTTCAGTTTTATGAAGCAATGAAAGTTTGGTTTAAAAATATAATTAAACCTATAGGCCGGTTCTTGGTCACACCTGCTTCACACTCGTCAAATGTTATGAATCTAAACAACTACAAGAAAACATCTATTTCAACGTTCTAGACTTCCCTTAAGAACATTTCGTCATTATGTCTAACATCCGTCTAGGTTTAAATTACCTTAGTTCGTCGTTCAGCTTCTCAATATGTGACCCAAAAGTAATTCGGAAATTCGAAAAACAAAAGATCATAACCGACGTCGTTTCTGCACGAACGAACACGGGAAAAGGTGACGATAATCGGTCGAGTGTGAAGTGGCCTTAAGATGTAGTGATTCTTGTTCCCATAGTCAATCATTAGGGCGTGATCGCGTTAGAACAATTACACACACACACACGCACACACACACACACACACACACACACACACACACACACACACACACACACACACACACACACACACACACACACACACACATATATATATATATATATATATATATATATATATATATATATATATATATATATATGAGAGACGTAAACGGAGTAGGAAACACAGGAGTCTTAGTCTTGAGTTTATTCCTGACTAGTTTCGCCTTTTTATACCTGCGAAAATAGTCAGGAATAAACTCAAGACTAAGACTCCTGTGTTTCCTACTCCGCTTACGTCAACCTGTCAGAATGTCTCAACAATAGATATGAGAGAGTGATAGGTGGGAAAGGGTAAACGAAGATGGGCTAAGAATACGTTTATTGTCTTAACGTTTCGTTCTCTAGGACAATAAACGTATTCTTAACCCATCTTCGTTTACCCTTCCCCACCTATCACTCATTTATCTCAAACAATTTATATATATAATATATATATATATATATATATATATATATATATATATATATATATATATATATATATATATATATCAGGGTTGGGTCCAAATACATGTACTTGTAGTTTGACTTTTGTACAGATTTTCATATATTTGTACTTGGTATTTGTACATGTACTTGCACTTAGACCTAAAAATCTTGAAAAATACGAAATACATTCAAGTACAAACAAATGATGATGCTATCACATTGATATAATGTTATGATGATTTGCGAATATGTAACAGTATTTCTTTGTCATATAAAGTACTTGTTCTTAAGTGCAGTGACATGTACTTGGAATTAAGTACATAACAGAATGACTGTACTTGTACTTTAGAAATATCCATGTAGGTTTTTTTTTTTTTTTTTTTTTTCAGGGAGACAGGATTAAAAGATACTGCCGCTTCTACGTTGTTTAACTTTTTCTTTTCTTTTTTTTTAGCTTCTATATCTCTCTAGCTTGCAATGTTGGGTGGGTAGTTTGTCGAGTTATCTGTAGGCTGATGCAACGTTTCAGTCTTTGCTGGAAACATCTTCAGGCTGAATGTTTTGTGTGTGCGTGCGTGTGTGCGTGTATATATATATATATATATATATATATATATATATATATATACACATATATATGTGTGTGTGTGTGTGTATAATGAAATGTTAACTCATTGTATCACTGTTTACAACCACTTCAAAACAGTTTTGTATTGTGGGGTCTTTACTCCCACCAGAACCAAACTATTCCATTCAGTTGAGAAGGAGACTTCATTTATATATTTTATTTTGTCTTATTTGATTTTTTCTATTTTTTTCTTTTCTTTGCCGCAAGGCTACACCGCGCCTGAATAGAATCGTCTAATTTCGGATAATAAAAAATTATGAATTAATGATCATCATATTGAAAGCTTTAATGTCACCTGCTTGTACAAGACTTCAACGTCTTCAAGGTTGACATACACACTAGAGGATGACGACCTTATTCGAAGGATAAGGTGACACTCCATGCTGAGTCAAGCGTTATGCTGTCATGCTGAGTCAGGGGCAATACTGCTATGCTGCTTCTAACGCTATGCTACCCTTACGCCCCTCACAACCATGCCTCAGTCAGGTTTTCTGCTGCCATGCTTCGTCTGCAGCTATGCTACATCGGGAGCTATGCTGCAATGCTGCGTCTGCAGCTATGCTACATCGTGAGCTATGCTGTGATGCCGCGTTTCCAGCTATGCTAGATCGGGAGCTATGCTGCCATGCTGCGTCTGCAACTATGCTACCTCGGGAGCTATGCTGTCATGTTGTGTCTTCAGTTATGCTACCCTAATGCCCCTCAATTATAGCCCCGTAGTACAGTCACCATGCTTCATGCTGTGCCCTACGCCCCTTACTATGGAGATCCGGCCGCCCTTCCGATAGAGCGACAGGAACTTCCTGACGGGGATTTCCCCGTTCTTCAGGTTCCTGACCTCTTAAAATTCGTCCTCGGATTTTTTTTTTTCTCTTTTTCATCTTTTTTTCCTCTTTCTTTTCTTCTTCTTCATCTTTTTTCTTTTCTTCGTTTCCTCCTTTTTTCATATTTTCTTTTCTTCTTTCTTTTCTTCTTCTTTCTTTTCTTCATTTTTTCTTTTCTTCTTTTTTCTTTTCTTCTTCTTCTTCCTCTTCTTCTTCTTTATCTTTTTCTTTTCTTCTCCTGCTTCTTCCTCCTCCTCTTCTTCTTCTTCTTTCTTTTCTTCTCCTTCTTCTTTTTTATACACGGTTTTATGTCACAGCCCATCTACTCCACCCCCCCCTATCGGGAGGCTAGGACGGTGCCCCTCACAGAGGATTTTGTAGCGTGGAATTTAATAAACCATGCCCTTGGTCCAAATTCACCGGCGGCAGGGTTCGAACCGCCAACCCCTCGACGGTGTAGGACTCAGCCACTTAGCGCCTCCTGGCGTAGGATCCTCACACACCTTCTCCGTAGCCAAAAGGGAACTTCGTAGATTCTTCGACCAGATTTCCGTCTGGTAGTTCTTTTATAAACCACAAGAATAGTAGATAAAGCATATCACACGCACACACACACACACACACACACACACACACACACACACACACACACACACATACACACACGCACACGCACACACACACACACACACACACACACACACGTACACACAGGATCCATAGAGCGTCCTTCTTTTCCTATATACTGCAATTAGGTAAATAGATTGGGTAAATACACACACTCACACACACATACCTACACACAGCATTACCCATAGATCGGTCATATATGAGCTCTGAGCTCTCATCCGGGAGGGTTAAAGCTGTCGATCACGAGTCCGACACGTGATCCAAGACCATGGTGAATCACACACAAACTCTCTCTCTCTCTCTCTCTCTCTCACACACACACACACACACACACACACACACACACACACACACACACACACACACACACACACACACACACACACACACACAGTCGCTGCATCCCATTCACAAAATACTCGAAAGAATACCAGTAAATTCTAAATACAATTATTATGAAACACAAAACACCAAAATGTTCATGACAAATCTTTTGATGATAAAAGTAACAAAAACAAAAAATAAAAACAAAAATATAAAAAAATATAAGGATAATGATATAAGAATATGGTCACTAATACAACTGACAGTGGAAACTGAATGCTTCGTTAATACATAACTGTTTGTCCATATGGTGAATGTGTGTGTGTGTGTGTTTGCTCGCACCTGAATATGTATGTTTGTGTTAATTACGTTCACTTGTATGTGCATGTGTACGATTTAGTTGGACATGTAACTATACACACATATATATATATATATATATATATATATATATATATATATATATATATATATATATAGATAGAGAGAGAGAGAGAGAGAGAGAGTTCTGATCCTAATCTCGTTTATTTTGTTTGAATGAGTTTAACACAAAGACCGCATACTACTCGACCGTTCACGTTCCCATATACATACATGCATACGTACATACGTACACACATGCATACATACATACACGCATACGTACATACATGTATACACACATATATACCTGTATGCATGTATACACACACATTTATATATACATAATGCATACATACATGCAAACATACATAGATACATACGTTCATACATGCATACATATATGCATACATTCATACATAGACATAAACACATATAAACTCTGATCTCTCATCCAGGAAGGTAATAGCTATCAATCACAAGACCAGCACGTGATGCGAGACTATGGTGAATCACATACGCACGCACGAACGCACGCAGAGTGTGGTAGACAGAGAGACTTCCTTCCTGGGCGTCAACAGATTCGCATAAGTTAGCGTGGCAACTCATCCTCTGGTGTCGCGCCGTGACGTCATCTGTTGACCATTACGTCATCGACGGCACACGCGCACGCGATGACGTTGTAGTGACGTGGATGTGTTGTTTATTTAGAAATGATGTCGGTGAAGAGGATTCTGTTTGTTTATTTATTTGTTAATTTATAAATATATTTATTAGTTCATTTATTTAATTATTTATTTGTTTATTTTATTAATTGTTTATTCAATTAATTGTTTTTTATGTTTTTTTTTCGAACGTATCTTGAACGTGAACTAACGTTTTAGTAGATTTGGAAAAGTGTTTACATAGAAACGAATATAAACGTCTATACATTTATAAATAAACACACAAGAGCAAATATTGATGAACACTTTGTAAACATAATTAGGCAGTTCTTTGCTAACGCTCTCTCTCTCTCCCTCTCTCTCTCTCTCTCTCTCTCTCTCTCTCTCTCTCTCTCTCTCTCTCTCTCTCTTTCTCTCTGTCTCTCCTCACTCTCATATCCCCCCTCTCTATGCTCTCCTCCCTCTCCCTGTCTCTCCTCTCTCTCGTTCTCTCTTCTCTCCTGTGTGTGTGTGTGTGTGTGTGTGTGTGTAAGGTGACAGCATTACCCATAAATCAGACCCCACGAATTCTAAACTCATCCGGGAAGGTAATAACCGTCGATCACGCATCCGGCACGTGATCCTAGACCTTGATAAAACTAACCTTTTTTTTTTTTTTTTCTTTGGTGTGTGACCTTCGCGTTTTTTGTTTTTTTTTTTTCCTGGGTGGTTGATTAGGGAAAGGGGAAGGGGGAGGAGGAGGAGAAAGGGGTAAGGGGGAGGGGGAGGAATGGAGGGTTGTGATTGGTCTTCTGTCGTGTGGAGGGATGCCTGGTTGAAGGAGGGAACAGTGTGTGTGTGTGTGTATGTGTACATACATGCGCGTATGTGTGTATGTATGTATGTATGTACGTTTATGATACGGATGTATATGTACGTGTGTGTGTGCGTATGTGTGTGTGTACATACATGTGCATATGTGTGTATATATGTATGTACGTTTATAATACGAATGTATATCGCACGTGTGTGTATGTGTGTGTGTATGTACGTTTGAAGTACGAATGTATATGTACGTGTGTGTGTGTGTGTATGTTTGTACGTTTGTAATACGAATGTACAGTATATGTACGTGTGTGTACGTATGTACGTATGTACGTGTGCACATGACACCTAGAGCTGTCGTACACAAAAGGGAGGAGCCCAACGACATTGTTTCACCGGACGTCCTGAGCTCTGTCCTTGCTCCTCCTCCTCCTCCTCCTCTTCCTCCTCCTCCCCTCCTCCTCCTCCCTCCTCCCATCACACGCCCTTTCCGTTACACGAGCACATCTTCCTCCCTTCCTCTCCCTCTCACCACTTACCACTCTCTCCCCTCCCCTCCTCCTCTACCCCTTTTCTCCCCTCTTCCTCACTCCCCTCCCCTCCTATCTCCTCCCCTTCCCTCCCCTCCTCTCCTCTCCTCTCCCCTCCCTTCGTCTCCTCTCCCCTCCTCTCCCCTCTTCTCTACTCCACTCCCCTCCCTTCCCCTCCTCTCCCCTCCTCTCCCCTCCCCTCCCCTCTTCTCCCCTCCCCTCCTCTCCCTTCACCCTCCCGTCTTTCCCCTCGTTCCTCGGCTTCCCTCCTCCCACCCCATTCCTCTTTCATTCCTCTCCCCTCCCCTCCTCTTCCCTCCCCTTCCCCTCCCCTCTCAGCCTCTCTTCCCTTCTTTCACCTTCTCATCTCCCTCCTCTCTTTCCCCCCGTTTCCTCTCTCTTCTCCCC
>NC_134800.1:5536111-5538611 GCF_046742065.1 Oratosquilla oratoria | reverse complement strand
CCCGTGTATATGTGTATGTGTGTAATGTGAGTGTATGTTTGTGCGTGTAATGTGTGTGTATGTGTATACGTGTAATGTGTGCGTATGTATAAGAGCGTATTTGTGAATATGTTTGTGTATGTGTGTGTTGGGGGGGTCTGAGAGTGAAGAAAGTCTTCTTCCGACGCCTCCAGTTCTCTTCAAGAACCTTCGATTCCATCAGGGTGTATTGTATTGGTCCGGGCTAATGAGACCCATATCCAATAGAGGCCAGCGTCCTCAGGCTGTCCAAGAAGCTCCCGACACCCTGGTCTCAGTCAGGGCAGTGGCACCAAGCCTTGGACCGAAGGATTCCTGTCCAACGGAGGCACTGCGGTCAGGGCTAATGAGACCCGTCTTCCGCCAGTTTCACGGTGCCTTGGACGATCCTGAAGTCTCCCGGGTCGGCACGGGAGATCCATTCTCGAAGAAGGCGGCCGAAGGTCAGGGCTAATGAGACCCATCTTCCAACGACGCCGCCGTTACCTCTCTTGAAGAGGGTGATCCGCCGGTGGGCTTCCACGGTGCGGGCTAATGGGACCCGACGTTCCATTGCCGATCTCGATCCAAGGTTATGTCAGAAGCCCTTTTCCAATTGGAGGTTGCTGGTCGGCAAGGGGAAACATCCCTGAGGGGAATTTCGTTTCTTGAAGAGGTCGCTGGGGACGCGCGGTCGAAGGCTCCCCTCACTCTGGCGACGTCCTCCGGAGGTCTCGGGGGAGCGAGGGTCGTCGTGCCAAAACACATCTCGCTGACACAGATTGGACGGGCGTGACCTCAGCTGACCGAGAATGTGGTCACGACCAGGTCACGGTGGGTGGAGACCATTTTGACAATGTGGAGTAGTTCCTTTACACTTTCGTTAAGCAAATATGAATAAACGAATAAATAAATACATAAACATACAGACAAATAGATAAATAAATGAATAGATTAATATATTTAGTTATTTGAATAGATACATGAAATTTGCTCAAATGTCACACTTGATGCCAAGTAGGTCTTCGTCAGGTTCTTTGTCGGAACGCTTGTCTAGTTGTTAGTGGTGGTTATTCACTTATGACGTTTTTTATGTGATTTCCAACGATTACATAATTAAAACCTGCAAAACTACAAATGCCAAGGGATGAAATTTCACTGTGGATTTATTACGATTTTCTGCAACAATTCCTGAGACAGGGAGAAGGGTGGTTACTACACTGTCATTTAGTTACTGTTTTTTTTCTTCTTTGTGTTTGTATGATTCACCACCATGGTATTGGATCACGTGCTGGACTTGTGATCAACAGCTACCGCCCTCCCGGATGAGAGCTTATAGCTCATACAAACCCGATCTGTGGGTAATGCTGTCGCCTTACACACACACACACACACACACACACACACACACACACACACACACACACACACACACACACACACACACACACACACACACACACACACACAACTCCTTGCCCATTAGAGTTAGAATGCCGGCTTCCAGCACAACGATGATGAAATTGTTTCAACCCTACGTGGGAATCGAACTCGGACGCTGGATTAGCGATTGCGAACGGTACCACTGCGCCACCGAGCCGTGTATGTGTGTGTGATTCACCATGGTCTTGGATCACGTGTTGGACTTGTGATCGACAGCTATTACCCTCCCGGAAGAGAGCTCAGAGCTCATATATGACCGACCTATGGGTAATGCTGTGACCTTACACGCACACACACACACCCAACTCCCCGCCCATGAGAGTTGAAGTAACGACTCGCAGCTCAGCGATACTGAAATTATTTCAACCCTGGGCGGGATTCGAACCCGGACCACTGTAGCAGTATGTGTGTGTGTGAGACCGAGATTAGGTTAACTTAAACCTTTTGCAAAGCGAATTCTCTGAAGCTGATTAAAATTGCCTTTTGTCAATCGGAATATCTTCACGTAGTGTTGCCTAAACTAGATTTGCTTAACCAAATGCATTTCGCTTGTTAACCTTCAAAATACTTCTAAGTAGTGTACTATTGTGTATTTCATATAAATATTATTATTATTATTATTATTATCATTATTATTATTATTATTATTATTATTGATATTACTATTATTATTATCATCATTATTATTATTATTATTATCACTGTTGACATTATCATCACCATTAGTATTATTACTCTTTATTATTTCATTATTGCTAATACTATTTATATTATTACTATAATTAGTACTATTACCATTATTACTATCATTATAACTGTCATCATAACTGTTATGAAGTGAGAGGGAACGCGAGTTGTCTGCTGTTTTTCATAAAGGAGGCACCCTCCTCTCCCCCGCTCCCCCTCCCCCCTCTCTCCTCCCTCCCCCTTCCCCCTCTCTCCCCCCACCCCTTCCCCCTTTCCCCCCTCTCCCGCCAACCGCCACCGCCCGAACTATCACCAGGCAAATGAAAACAATTACTCGCTTGACATAATCATGAACACACAGGCTGATATTGCG
>NC_134800.1:5528611-5531111 GCF_046742065.1 Oratosquilla oratoria | reverse complement strand
AACTAATAATAAATGAAAATCAAGCTAATATTAATAAAGACAAATAACAAACAAATAAAGATAGAAATTATAATAATATAAATAATAAAATAAATGCATAGGTATAGTTAAATAACAAACAAACAGGTAAATAGTAAATAATGATAAGTTGACAAATAACTAATAATAAATGTAAATCAAGCAAATAATAATAAACAGACAAATAATAACAAACAAATAAACGAATAATGTAAAAATAATATGGAGTAAATTTCCACCGTGGCCTCACAACAGGAAGAGAGGAGGTTGATAATCGCTAGATTTCTCCGGCCTTGGCGATGAGAAATGACTCTTGTTCCGGGGCCCTATGGTCGCTTACACAAGTGGTCACGTCCCAGCGGGAACCCTATGGGTGTCATCATGGTCTTGGACCACGTGTTGGACTCGTGATCGACAGCTATTTCCCTCCCGGAAGAGAGGTCAGCTCATGTATGAGTTATGGGTAATGCTGTGACCTTTACACGCACACACACACCCAACTCCCCGCCCACGAGAGTTGGAGTAACGGCTCGCGGTGTGCATGTGTGTGTGTGCAAGATACACCACCACGGTCTTGGATCACGTGCTGTATTTGTGATCGACAGCTAATACCTTTCCGGATGAGAGCTCAGAACTCATATATGGCCCGATCTATGGGTAATCCTGTCACATTATCGAGACGTCACATGCCCATCCCCTTGCCCAAAGGAGACAGTAATGACTTGCATTATATATTAGTGGAAGCTGTCATGCCGAGAGTAGGGTTCGAATTTGATACTGTGTGTGTGTGTGTGTGTGTGTGTGTGTGTGTGTGTGTGTGTGTGTGTGTGTGTGTGTGTGTGTGTGTATTTACCTAATTGTAGTATACAGGAAAGGAGCAACGCTCGTCGGGTCCCGTCTCCTATTCTCTAATTTTCTAATATACCTAGACTCAAATTCATGTACGGTTACAACTGTTTGTGTGTGTGTGTGTGTGTGTGTGTGTGTGTGTGTGTGTGTGTGTGTGTGTGTGTGTGTGTGTGTGTGTACACGGATCCCTAAATGGAAGCCGAATATGACGCAACCACACAAACCCTTACCCCATCTACACGACGGAAGAGGAACTAATTGTCCCCACCCTTGCACGACAGCATTTCTTGTCATCCTCCACTTCCCACCTCGAGCGGAGGGTGAGGCGAAACGTGAGGTTTGTATGGATGTGAGCGCTGGACTGTGAGTCTAAGATTAAGGTCTCGTTTGCCTTTAGGAACTCTCTAGTCGTTTGAAGTTCACTGCTGGACAAAGGTCTCTCCTAGCATTATTTCTATGATTTGAAAGATTTTGGGTGAACTTCGTCATGCTACTCCTGCAAACTTTTCTTGTTATTCCAAGTTAGGGTGCAGGTCGAATAAAGTGTTATTATTTTTTTTTATGCATCGTTTTGCTAATTGGGAATGTGTGTATGTATATGTATATCTATATATATATATATATATATATATATATATATATATATATATATATATATATTGTGTGTGTGTAATATGTCCTCGTCAAATTAAAATAAACAGGGTGTGATTTACTGGATACGGCAGATGCTCAAGGCTGAGAGGGATGGAGGGGGGTGAAAGGAAGGGGGGAAGGAAGGGAGGGGGGAGGGCGTCGCATCACTCACCCCTAGAGGAAGGAAAGAAGGATTGCTTAAAGGGGAGGGGGGGGGATATAGGTGACAGTTCAGGGTCCTTAGCCCCCCTCCCCCTCCCCCTTACACTCCGCCTTTTCCCCTTCCCCTTTTCCCCTCTCCCCCTTTTCCCCTCTCCCCCTTTTCCCCTCTCCCCCTTTTCTCCTCTCCCCCTTTTCCACTCTCCCCCTTTTCCCTTCTTCCTTTCCCCCTCTTCCTTTCCTCCTCCCCCTTTCTCCCCTCCGCCTTTCCCTCCTCCCCCTTTTCACTCTCCTCCTTTCCCCATTCCCCTTTCCCCCTCCCCCTTTCCCCCTACTCCTTCCCTCTCCCACTTCCCCCTCCCTCTTTCCCACTCCCCCTTCCCCCTCCTCTTCCCCCCTTCCCCCTCCCCTTTTCCCACTCCACCTTTCTCCCTCCCCCTTTCTCCCTCCCCCTTTTCCCCTCCCCCTTTCTTCCTCCCCCTCCTCACCTCTGTCTCCCCTTTCACCCCTCGACTCCCCCACTACACCCATCACCCTTATCCTGACCCTTACTCTCACCTTCCCTCTCTCACCCTTATTACACCCACCATCCTCACCCTTATCCTCACCCTCATGCACGTAATCATCTTCACCCTCGTTATCCTCACCTTTAGCCTCATTAGCCTCATTTTCATGACTCATCCTCACTATCCTTACCATCATTCTCACTCTCACTATCCTTACATTACCTTCACCCTCACCCTCGCTCTCACTCTCACCCTCGCTCTCACCCTCGCTCTCACTCTCACCCTTATCCTTATTCTCAACCTTCACCGTCAACCTCACCCTTTCACCTTCACCC
>NC_134800.1:5503611-5513611 GCF_046742065.1 Oratosquilla oratoria | reverse complement strand
TCTAACCACTCCTCCATCGAGTCATGTTAGAGAGTACATGCATGTAGTTCATTGAGAACACTTTGTACCAAAACACGCACCTACAACAGTACATTCTCCAATCGGGCATTGTTATGTTTTTTCTAAGTGTGCGTGATACCTTTTGCCTTTTGTTTGATAAATTTGTATGGAAATTAATATGAAAAAATTCATATCGCCCGTTATGTAACTGTATGTTTGACCCATAGCTCGTTAGTGGAATTCGAACATTGACAAACTGTAGATGATAAAACAATGGCACGCTTAGGATATGAGACCTTAATCTATTGTGTGTGTGTGTATATATATATATATATATATATATATATATATATATATATATATATATATATGTATGTATATATATAATATCAGTACCAATATCGTAAATACATTTTATTTCATCATCGATGTACTCTGGACTGCAAATGCGTAAAGCGATCTGTTTTTTCTTCGATGTTCCTCAGGGCCCTACGCATTTGCAGCCCAGAGTACATCGATGATGAAATAAGATGTATTTACGATATTGGTACTAAGCTACAATACCCCACACATGTTCTTGACACAGCTTACAATTGTGCTAAAAGGACATTTCGTAACCTTAGGTCAACTCAAACTTTCAATATGAATAACTTACTAATTCTACCGTACCAAGAGAACCTGCAAAACATTCCAAATATATTACGTAAATTCAACATCAATGTAGTTTTTAACAATAAGAACACTGTAAGACAATTGCTCATAAATAATTCTGTTAATAGTGATAAAGGGTGTGTGTACAAAATACCTTGTAAATCATGTAATCAGTTTTATGTTGGTCAGACTGCTAAAACACTCAAAACACGAATCAATCAACACAAGAAATACGTTAGAGAGGGAAACCAATCTAGCGGCATATTCAACCACATGAACCATTTTAACCACCCAGTTGACTGGGATAACGCTAAAGTCATCACATACAACAACATAACAGAAAGAAATTTAATTGAATGCAGTTTGATCAAATCTAGTAAGGGAATAAATGTTAATCTCCATCAAGGTTTGTACAAATTAGATAGTTATATTTCTCATGAAATTTCAAAATTATTTAAATTGTAATATAAATTATGAGCAGTTGTCCCATACTTGTTGGTTACCAGGACGGTTCAAACGTCCGTCACGTGTATTTCTTCCACTACCTCTCCGAATGCCCTCTTCACTATGTCTCACTCAGTCATATATTCTGTACCTTGTTTCTTCATTTTATAATTCCTTCTTTGTATCTGCACTGAAGATGTAATTATACGAAAGCGCTCTGCTTCGTTAGTTTACTTTTCCTAGTGGTTACTTACGCATATATATATATATATATATATATATATATATATGGATATATATATATATATATTTATGTATATATATATATATATATATCTAGATACATATATATATATATATATACATATATGTGTGCGTGTGTGTGTGTATACATATATATATATATATATATACGGACAGGCATATGAACACACACGCACATACTCGTGGCGCAGTGGTAGCGTTCGCAACCGCTACTACAGGGGTCCGGGTTCGAATCCCGCCCAGGGCTGAAATAATGTTAATATCGCTGCGCTGCGAGTCGTTACTCCAACTCTCGTGGGCAGGGAGTTTGTGTGTGTGTGTGTAAAGTCACAGTATTACCTATACATCGGGCATATATGAGCTCTGAGCTCTCTTCCGGGAGGGGAATGGCTGTCGATCACGAGTCCAACATGTGATCCAAGACCATGTTGAATCATAAGCACACACACACGGCTCGATGGTGTTGTGGTACCACACTCGACCACTAATTCAGCGATCCAAGTTCAAACCTCGCCCAGAGCTGAAAATAATTAGTATCGCTATACAGGAAACTAGCACTCTAACTCTGGTGGGCAAGGAGTTTTGTGTGTATGATGTGTGTGTGTGTTTGTGTGTGAAAGGTCACACCCTTACCCATAGATCGGGTCATATACGAGCTCTGAACTCTCATCCATGAGAATAATATTTGTCGGGCACAAGTACAACACGTGATCCAGGGCCATAGCGAATCATATAAAGTGTTGGACCCTTTACAAGCGTGATAAAGTTATTTATGGTTTAGCCTTGATGATGGAATGTTCGAATTAGACCGCAGTGGTTCTCAACGTGGGGCGTATGTCCCACAGGTGGGTAATATTATTTTTAAGGGGGGCAATATGTTTTTTAAAGGGGGGCAATATGTTTTTTGAAGGGGGCAGTTAAGGGCAACTGAGGAAGTCTGTTTTTTTTTCATTTTTCTTTCATTTTTGTTTTCCATTTTTTTCTTCTTTTTTCATTTTTTCCATTTTTTTCTTTTTTTTTCTTTTTTTCATTGATGCCTTGTTCTTTTGATGTGGCTTTTAAATCGAGGTTTTATGCTTTTGTCAGCTGAAGGGAAGTTTATTTTTCAAATGTTAAGAATTGTGTATCACCACATCGGGGACGTCAGTGATTTTAAAGGTGATTAGGTGGGGCATAATGGTCAAAACAAGGTTGAGAGACAGTGAATTAGGGTAAACCAACTAATTCATAAAACATTTTTCCAACATTTGCTTAAAAAATTAAACGAGACTGATACCTAATAATATACATTTCTTAACATTATTCTCAACATTATAATACGAAGTCTTTCAAGTCCTGAAACAAATAACAATCATATTCTAGTATGAGATTTTTTTTTTTTTTTTTTTTTTTTTTTTTTTTTTTTTTTGTGTGTGTGTGGAAGTAAAGCGAGGATGCTCTCGGAATAGATTTTACTCTTACGTTGAGACTACCTTGGTCTTCTTCTGAGAGTTGTGTACAGAAGGTTTTACATGTCACATTTTATATCACTCCTGAAAAAAAATTCATCTGTCATTTGTTCCCTATTCTAGTATGTGGCATTGTTGGAATTTCTAGATAGGTAGTTGGCGGTAATACCAACCTATGATTGACACAACCTTTAACTTGTCATAGTTTTCAAGATATTTATGATAACTGTAGAGACTATGAACAATGCACATATTATCAATAGATACAACACAATCAGGCTCCTTGACTAAGACATGGAACTGCCTAGTGTAGGCCTATGGTCTCTTGCCATCTCCTTCATTCTTATGCTCTTACTTAACCTTTGTGCTGTGGATTTAGACTATTACAGTGTACGTAGTTCTTTCTTCAATTGATTCATGTCATCACTGTTCGGTAGACGAGGAATTTTCTGAGGTTTTCTTTCGTTTTTTCTAATTTCCCCTCGGGTTGGCTGTAAATTGAATGTACTAAGATGGTCTTAGGATTGCAGTGCAGCGTAGTTTCATATTTCGCTACATGGATAATTATGAGACATAATCTATGATATGCAATGAATGTGACAATATGTATGTGTATACATATATATATGTATTATATATATATGTTGAGACATTCTGACAGGTTGACGTAAGCGGAGTAGGAAACGCAGGAGTCTTGGTCTTGAGTTTATTCATGACTAGTTTCGCAGGTATGCTTTGATAAAGTATACCTGCGAAACTAGTCAGGAATAAACTCAAGACCAAGACTCCTGCTTTTCCTACTCCGCTTACGTCATATATATATATATATATATATATGTACACACATTAATCAGTTATTTACACTACAAGGACAGTGAGGTTTTCGTGCGGCCACGAATATACACGCCTTGGTTTGGCCACGGAAACACACGCCTTGATCAATCCCTCCTAGTATATATATATATATATAAATATATATATACATATATATATATATTTATACATATGTACATATATATATATATATATATATATATATATATATATATTTATGTATATATATGTATGTATATGTATATATACACATATAGTTGGCTTCCTGTTCAACACCCATGCAATGATACACTGAAAAATCACTTATGGTATGTGGCAGACAATGGATGGGTGGATTCGAGGTCAAAAAAGAAAAAGAAAAAAAAATCAGGCGAGATCAGTTTGGGAGAAAAAGTATAAAATTATCACCATGACACCAGTGTACCGTCACAAACAAAAGCCACAAATTCTGTGTTTTTGTTCGATTGATATAGTAATTGTTGCTTAATATTTTGATATAATCATTTACTCTTACACACACATATATATATGTATTATAAAAATTTCTTTTTTCATATATTTATGAAACACGTGAAAATTAATTTGTAGAAAAAACACTGGTGAATAAGAAACGTACTCCGAACGTTTTCGTCTATTTAGGACATCTTTTGTTCTCATTATATATATATATATATATATATATATATATATATATATATATATATACATATATATATATATATATATATATATATATATATATATATATATATATATATATACACATGCATACATATATGAATAGATACCGGTAGATAGACAAATAGAAAGGTATGTAAAATCTGTATGCATACATGTACAAACCCTCTGATGACAAAAGAGTCTCACATTGCTTCTTTGGGCGTTGCATCAATGCAAGCGACGTTGCCTTGTAACTTGCAGGTCCATTAGGTTCAGGACAATGATGATGCATAATCTCATATCGTCAGAAAAATCCGCCCAGATTTATGGCAACATTTGCACAAGGCCGGTTCGAATCCTGCATTTTAACTTTGTCACCTCACGCAAGAGCCTGTAGCGTTTGAAGGCCGGTTCGAATCCCGCATTTTAACTTTGTCACCTCACGCAAGAGTCTGCAGCTGTTCTTCAACTTCCTGAACTTCCGTCCAAAAGTAAATGAAAGAGCATAGCATTCACGGGGTAGCTGTAGAGTTCGAGTTCCGGGGTAGAGATAGAGTTCGAGTTCCAGGGGAGCTGTAGAGTTGAGTTATGGAGGAGGAAAAGCAAAATGAGGAAGAAGAGGAAGAGGAGGAGGAGGAAGAAGAGGGGGAGGAGGAAGATGAGGAAGAGTAAGAGGAGGAAGAGGAGGAAGAAGAGGAGGAGGAGGAAGATAAGGAGGAGGAGGAAGAAGAGGAATAGGAGGAAGAAGTGGAAGAGGAAGAGGAGGAAGATGAGGAAGAAGAAGAGGAAGATGCGGAAGAAGAAGAAGAGGAATAGGAGGAAGAAGTGGAAGAGGAAGAGGAGGAAGATGAGGAAGAAGAAGAGGAAGATGCGGAAGAAGAAGAAGAGGATACGGAAGAAGAAGAGGGGGAGGAAGACTAATTTTCAGTTTGTGAGGCCGCGTTTGAACTACTCCACTTTCTTATGGGTTCACGGAGCCCAGCTTGAGGACCATTGCTGTATATACAGAGTTGCGACAACACCACAGATTGGCCACAAAATGGCGGCGTATCCGGAGCTGTCGCAACGCTCTGTATAGATGGACTCTGTCTAAAGGGACTGTTGGTGTATCCGAATACACAACAAGCACAATAGATTCGAAGAATCGATAGGAAGAACAATCTGCGTGATCGAAAATTGTTTGGCCACAAAATGGCGGCTCCCTGGGGTCACGTGACTGAAGCTTATCGTGTAGTCATCTCGCATCTCTGTATAAATGGTCTCTAGTTTCCTAAATGTCTCGGTACAAGCTCCATTTTGTTTTTCTTTTCAATTATTTCTTGTTTTTGCATCATCACTTAGTTGTAGTTTTCTGTTCCACTAAAAAATGATAATAATAAATAAGTAAATAAATAAAAAAGTTACTTAATCCTTTAATATCTTCTTTATTATCTCTTCGACTTCAGCTCTTCTATGCGATATTATCTCCAAGGAGAGAAGCGCTGGGTATTGCCAATAAATTGACTAAATACAGAAAGCGTGGGATTCAGAAACGTGATTACCTGTCTCACATACGCAACCCGGGGCCGTAAGGGTGACCTTTTTTTTATTATTAATGTATTGTATTATTTTCTTTTCTCATTTTATTTTATTAATGTATTCATTTATTTGTTTATTTATTTCATATGTATTATTTTTATATTTTCATTTATTCGTTTATCGATTTATTCATTTCTTCATTTATTTGTTAAACGTGCGTTAACAAAAATTCGTTCTGGTCGTTCCAGTGGGTGCCGGAAGAGAAAAATAAAAGTAAAAGTTCCACTCGGCACAGCAGAAGGGAGCTCATTTTAAAACATAAAACCTTTTCGCCGCTCCTTCATGGTAGAAAAGTCATCCTAACATCTTGTCGCACTAGGACCGTGTCCATATAAGGACATTCTCATGTACTTCCTTGGAGCAATAAGCAGAGCTGGGTGCGTTCCTCGGTACGTTCCTATATGCGTTCCTCTATGTCCTGACTTACACATACATATGTATATAGTCAGGATACCTAGGAACGCGCCCAGCTCTGGCAATGAGGACCAGATGGACATTCCATTAAGAGGTGGTCTATTGTCTGCACTTCGCTACAGGGACATTCGGGGTTGTTGCAGAGCTGGCCGCGTTACCGCCGTGCAGGTAGTGCGTTACTAACGCAGTAACGCAAGTGCCCAGCTCTGGTTATTTTATGTTTTAGAATAGGGAATATTAATGTTGTAGTTTAGGTATTATTTTATTGAGAATATTCGTAAGAAGTAAGTACTTCTCCATTTTTTTTCCATCAAAATCATTTTAAAGGAAATTAAAATCAGTAACGCACTGGCGGTAACGCACTACCTGTCCGGCGGTAACGCGCCCAGCTCTGGGTTGTTGGTGTATTCCCCCACTTGTGCTGATCGTCTCTCGTTTTGCCCACCTTAGCTCTTCCTCTGTTAAGGAGGGTTAATGGGGCTTAACCAAATCCCGGTGTACAAATCTTTATTATATATTTGCACTACAAGGACCCTGAAGTCTTCTTCGTGTGCACACGCCTCGATCAATCCCTCCTTGAAAGGGTTTCGATGATTAGATTATATACATAGATAGCAACACCCAACTCTATCAATCCTCGACACTCAGTATTGCGTCAGCTTATGCTTAGTAAAGCACTTGATCTGGTGATGCTATAGGAGCGAGACTCTTTCGATATTGGAATGTTCTGAGTGTGAGAAGACATGAATCTCATGATTTGAATGAAATAATAAATGCAAGGGGAGTGGGGGGGAAGGGAAGAAGGAAGCTACACAACGGGACATTTGATGACTGAAAGGGTCAGGGAATTTTTGTCCTCCGTGGTACATAGCAGCGAATCACGAGACAGAACGCCGCACGCGTTAATTAGACAGGTGGCAGCAGGTAGTTCCCTGGTAGCAGGTGGTTACTCCCTGCGCTGGGCGTCAGGAACAGTCGGCGACCCGCACCGGAAACACGGTCGGCGGTGTCGACAAAGAAAACGGGAAGTGGGAAGGGACGGAGTGGTGAACCTCACCGTGCATTGGATCTTCTTGCATTTGCTTTCAGGGATGAGGGATGATGTACAAAGATGAGGACCCTACGCTTCGTATCTGCGGCCGAAGCCGTCATCTTTGCCCTATTATCCGCTTTAGGGCCCGCTGGGGTGGGGGGCAGGTAGCATACAGTCATTGCTGGGAATCGGTGAAGAGATGGGGATTCGAACTCACAACTAAGTGAATACAAGAGGAGACCACCACGCTTTCGGTTACGCTACGAACATAAAGTCAAGTAGATGTATCCGCAGGTATGTACGGCCTTGTGAGGTCCAACCTTTGGTTTCAGTTGATCTGTACAGAGTCACGTACATATATCCTTATGCCGTTGTCACACTGTCCCGCGCTGCCGTTACGGCGTATTGTTGGCAACGACAGAGTTCCCTTATGAATCATTAGACTACAAAGGTTAAGATAATGTATTAACCAAGGGGGAGACGGTGGTCGTTATATAAAATTCTGCCTGTCGTCAGGTGATTTTATTAAGCTCAGTGACCTTGCAAACACATTCTATCCGTTGTGTATGTTTAAGACTGATTGAACATCTTTAGAAGCTCTGCCAAGGGATTCGAACCCTGACCTGTGCGTGCATAATCACGAAATCAAGACGCTAGCGACTGAGCTTGCTGAACCATTGCACGTAGCTCAGTCGCTAGCGTCTTGACTTCGTGATTATGCACGCCCAGGTCAGGCTTCGAATCCCTTGGCAGAGCTTCTGAAAATGTATAATCTATCCAGCATCAGGCAACGCCGCTAGTGTGACAATGAGCTCAGAAACCCAGGGCTTCGTTAGGTCCCATTTTTGTCTTCAGGAATGAAAGGTGATGTACAGTCACTTAAACATATCCTGAAGCCTTGGCTCTAGATCAATGGGTTTCAACCTGGGGGTACCTATACCCCAACGGGGTACGAAACCTTGAACCCTGGGGAGGGGGGGGTACGAGACTTGATAGCCATTGCAATGGTACTGTATATTTACAATGAGAAAGCAAAGCAAGGTTCGTATCACCAATCCTTTTCATGTGTTTGCATTGTATATGTATTGGATGGGGGTGCGAGAATTTTTGTTTTTTCTGGGATATCAAAGGATTACAAAGGCGGAGCATGCCGACAGGAGACCTTTTGGTCCATAACTAGGTCGGGTGCGAAAAAAGTATAATAATGATAAAATATATATATATATATATATATATATATATATATATATATATATATATATATATATATATATATATATATATAATAATATAAGTAATGATAAATAAAATGAATAAATGCATAGCTATAGTTAAATGATAAACAAACAGGTAAATAGTAAATAATAATAAATTGACATATGATGATGATATGGTTTAACGTCACAAACTCCCCTTTATCGGGAGGCTAGGACGGTGCCCCTTACAGAGGACTTTGTAGCGTGGAATTGAATAAACTACAACCTTGGTCCAAATTTCGCCGGTGGCAGGGTTCGAACCACCATCCCCTCGACCTTCGCCGCAAATGACGATGCCCTAACCCGTTCATCCAGCGAGTTACAACTAGTAATAAATGAAAATCAAGCAAATGATAATAAACAAACGGGCACTGAAAATGATTAAGAACAACTGCTCTAGACAACCTGACAAAAGTCATAATCTTCAGGACATGACTTGATTTCATGGCATGGATTTAATTAACAATAGATATAATTTTTCCACCTCTTCGGGGGTATAGCCTTCTGCTGTGAGTGTGTGCAGAAATTAGCTTGTGTGAAAACTTTGCCTTCCCTGAAAAATGTTGAGGCATTGTTACAGGTTGATGAAGATGGGTGAGGAAGACATAAATCAGAATCCAATTTTATTTCTGACTAGTTTCGCACAAATAGGCTTCTTCAGAGAAATAATGTGTCAAAGAGAAAATAAGGCAAACACACACACACACACACACACACACACACACACATATATATATATATATATATGTATATATATATATATATATATTATATAAATATATATATATATATATATATATATAATATATATATATATATATATATATATATACGGGGCACTGTGAGGAGCTTCGGAGAGCTCACCCAGGGTCGTCTCTGTATATTGGGGATTTTGTCCTATTGGTCGTTACTGAGGGATTTTTGTTTCTACTCCGGTGGCGTATTGTCCTAGTTGCTGTTGCTATAGCTGCGGTGGTTTTTTGTCCATTTGATGTCACCCGTTCTTTGATTTGTGCGAAACTAGTCAGAAATAAACTTGGATTCTGGTTTGTGTCTTCCTCACCCACCTTTACCTACTCTGAGAAGTATGTGCACAACCATGCGAGTCACGGTCTGATCATTGAAGCAAAAACGCACAATTTGTAAGTTTGCATTACATATTACCTCCACTAATGCATCGTTTGCATTGGGAACGCTAGACTAAGAAGAGAGAAAAAAAAAACAATTATTGGTCTGACGGTTGGCAAGTTATCATATTTATAGAGAATTTGTAGGTTGTTATTTGGGTGGGACTTCTTTATTGAATGGATTTTAATATCATGTGAAAACCTTGTGCGCATAGATTTTTTTTTTCTTTATGTTCGCTGATTGTAAAACACATGCCCCCGCGCGCATGCGCACAACTTAGAAGGAACGTT
>NC_134800.1:5476111-5498611 GCF_046742065.1 Oratosquilla oratoria | reverse complement strand
GTTTAACTTCTTTTAATTCTTCAATCAACTTCTCACTGTATATGACGCAAGATTAGTAATTTGACATTTGGAAAATTGAAAAACAAAATATCCTAACCGAAGACGTTTCCGTTCAAACGAAATAGCAAAAGCAAGTAGCATGCTAGCGAGATATGCTTAGTGTGCCACCTCCTTTAGAGTCAACGGTCTCCCTGGTCCTTCCCCATAGTGTCGATGCTTTGCCTCCAATGATAAATTCCCCGAAACTAAATCAGGATTTTTATTCACAATTTCTAAGCCCTTTGAGAGCATCAGACTCCGTTGCAGTAAGCAAACTTCGTAAAATGAAAGAAATGAAGGAATGTAGATGTGTGAATATCCAACCACAACGCACCAATATGCGAAGATGTATATGTGTGTGTATGTGTGTGCGTGCGTGTGTGTACGTGCATGCATGCATGTGTGTGTCTGTAGGATAGAGGGTGCATGTGGATTGGACGTGTGTATGCATGTATGTGTGTGTGCGTGAGCACTGTGTGTGTGTATACGTACATATATATATATATATATATATATATATATATATATATATATATATATATATATATATATATAATATATGTACAACACTGAATGGGTCCCAATGACTAGAGATACATTTTTATCAACCACAGTGCACTTTGATTCTAAGCCATCAACAGAAATATATGTATATATATATACATATATATATATATATAAATATATATATATATATATATATATATATATATATATATATGCTAATAAGAACACGGGTACGTGTGTTCACTTATGCAAAGTAGACCACTTGGAAAAAAACTAACGAAGCAGAGCGCTTTCGTATATTACATCTTCAGTGCAACAAGTACATAGTGATAGGAATACATAGACAATATATACATGATACAAAGGAACAAGGACAGTTTGAATAAGCGTAGCGACCAATCCCCCTGGAGAGCGGAAGGTCATTGTCGATTATCTTACGATGGTGGGGCGACATCAGGTCACAGTCGCCAAGGGTCACTGTTTCTACTAATTATATAGGGCGACATTAGGTCAATTCGTTGGGTCACATTTTACCTGATATTATCTTACTAATTTCTTGACAAATGAAATTATCAAGTTTGTACAAGCTTTTATGTAGGTTGGTATTTTGATTACTGGTGGTATGAATCAAACTGCACTCTATTAAATTTCTTGCTATTATGTTGTTGGTATAATAGATTGCCTGGGCATTACCCCAATCAACTGGATGATTATCTAATTCAATATGCTTGAATATTCCACTATAATTATTGCCATCCCTAACTTTTTTTTTTTTTTTTTTTTTCATTTCTAATGTTTAAGGGTTTGGCAGTTTGACCTATGTAAAATTGATTAAACAATTTTTTGCACGTGATACTTAACAAATTTTCTTGAAATGGTAAAATGTATATATATATATGTATATATGTATATGTATATATATATGTATATATATATATATATATATATATATATATATATATATATGTATATATATATATATACATACAGTACATGTGCTCGTACAATGTGTGTATGTGTGTGTGTGTTTGCCTAATTGTATCTAACTGCAATATACAGGAAACGACCAACTCCTGTGGGTCCTATCTCTCGTTATCCAATTACCATACCTCACTAATTAATGTATAGTTCCAACTTGAGCGCGCGCGTGCGTGTGTATGTATGTATGTGTGCGTGTATTGGGTGGGACGGAAGGTGTGTATGTATGTCTGTGTGTATACGTGTCTGTGTGTGTGTGTGTGTGTGCGAGTATGTAAATTTGTGACCCCAATCACCTTCTAGAAGCCTCTAGTCTGGATGCACGCGCATGCTCCGCTCATGCATTACCTATTTGTACACAAACATGCCAGGAAAAAAATGAACAAATATACTGTATGTTATTCATAATTTTGTTCTTTTGTCAACAGAAAACAAGGCCAGAATAATAATGAGCATTGTGAATATTTCTTGGAATTCTGCATCAAAAGAAGCCAATGCAAATCTAGTCAATAAACAAACAAACAAATACATACATAAATAAATTAATAAATAAGATAAAGTAGAGAAGACAGAAACGTCCACACAATAGTACAACAAAGACACCAGTTTCTCCTGAAAGAGATATCTATGGGACGACACAAGGATCGTTGCCAGTCATTATGGGGCTACGGGTTTCAAGTCTGTAAAAATTGGCGCAACAGTTGCTAGGACTAAACTGACAAACTAGACGGTACATGAGATCAACTAGACGATACTTGAAATAAACTAGACAGTGCATGAGATCAGCTAGACGATACTTGAAATCAACTAGACGATACTTGAAATCAACCAGACGATACTTGAAATCGACTAGACGATACGTGGAATATAGGGTGACACGACTGTGGTGAGAGATTGTCCACACGGATAGAAGCGCTAGTAAACCACATATATACATATATATATATATATATATATATATATATAGTACCTCGTGACTATAAATATTCCAGTTCGATTCCTAGGCAAAGGTAACAACGATGGCTGCCAAAGCCAGCGACTCGTTATTTCCTTCATCTCGTTTATGGCAACAAGGATCAAAATTTAAGGTTACCCCCTAACATAACAAAGAAAGTGGTTTTATCAAAGAAAACTAAGGTTGGGGGAAGATTTTTTTTTTTTTTATTATTATACCATCATTTTGTCATCCATCATTCAGTCTAACTTTTGAGATTTTTTTATAGTCTACATCACGCGGATGTGAAATAATATATATATGTATGGTTGCGTCGTAATTTCATACTGTAGAAAACTAACTATTCTGTGTTTCCACTTTCCTCTTCTCTCTCCTCTTTTCTCTCTTCTCTCTCTTTCTCTTCTCTTCTCTCTATCTCTCTCCTCTCTTTTCTCTCTCTTCTCTCCTTTCTCTCTGTCTTTCTCCTCTTCTCTCTATCTCTCCTCTCTGTCTCTCTACCTCACTCTCTCTGTCCTCTCTCCTCTCTCTCTGTCTCTCTACCTCTCTCTTTCCCTTTACTTTTTTTTTCCTACTTACTTGTTTACTTGTTAGTCTGAGTTATTCCCTTACAGTCGTAGTGCCCCACCGCTTCTGCCAGATCTGGCCTCCCCGTTCAGAATGTCCACTTGATCTGGTAAGTTATCAGAAGTCCCACATCTGGTGTATCCCACTACTGGGGGGTCTGTCTGGCAAAGATTTTAGGAATTTGACCAGGATAGTTTCGAACTTGTCCACTGTGCAGCCAGTGATGTCCGTCACGTTTTTGGACACTGCTACTGACCCAGGGCAGTGGACCAGATGCAGGGATGACCCGTCATCCAGGAGGTGCCAAGATAAGAAGGAGGGAAGAGGGTGGAGGGGAGTGGAGTGTGATAGGGAATGGAATGGGTGGGAGTAGTTTTTATGCCTTTTTTTTTTTTCTTTTTTTTGGCTACCTCCCTTATAATGGGGGGAAAAGCCTTTGGTATATGTATGTATGTATGTATGTATGCATTAAAAAGTCTACCCCAATCATGTGCCAGATTGGACACCAGTAAGGTCTCGACTCTTGCTGGTGGGTTTTGGATGGTACACGCCCTCTGTCGCACTTGCGTCCTGTTCTTTCGTTCTTCGTGGACTGCAGGAGTCCTGAGGCTGTAGGATCAGGCGCTCTTTGCTCCAGGACCTTCCGGATGTAGATGGCCCTGTGTCTGCCCCGTCTCTCTTGCTGTGAGTATAGCCCCAGCTCCTTCAAGCTGCCCCAGTACCTCAGGGTCCCCCAGTTCTGTTATTTCTCTGGTGCAGGAACTCTGCACAGCCTCTAGCACAGTAGGTTTTTAACCTGGGGGGTACCTGTACCCCCAAGGGATACATACATACATACATATACCAAAGGTTTTTTTCCCTTACACGGAGGGTAGCCAAAAAGAAAAAGGCATAGAAACCACTCCCACCCATTCCATTACCTATATATTCCACTCCCATCCATCCTCCTCCCTCCCTCTTATGTTAGCACCTCCTGGATGACGGGTCATCCCTGCATCCTGTCCACCGCCCAGGGTCAGAAGCAGTGTCGCAAGACACAGCACATCCACAGCAAGGCCGCTTCATAAATTGGGGGTAATTTATTACCCCCAAGGGATACGAAACATTAAACCCCTGGGGGGTACGAGACTTGATAGCCAGAGCAGTGGTACTGTATATTTACAATAAGAAAGCAAAGCAAGGTTTGTATCACTAATCCTTTTCATGTGTTTGCATTGTATTTGTATTGGATGGGGGTGCGAGAAATTTTTCTGGGATGTCAAGGGGTACTAAGGGCACTGAAAAAGGTTAAGAACCGTTGCTCAAGCAGTTGTAGGTCATTTTCCTCGTGTGTTTACCACAACTGGATACAATAGTCCAGTAAGGGCTGTATTATGACCTTCCATAGGGTCAGCAACCTGGATGGAAGCAGCACAGGACCGAAGGGCATGGAGAGGATTACTGTCACTACATTTGGTGAAGTTGCTTGTTCGTGAGAGAATGGATAGGATTAAGTAAACTCCAATTCTCTCGGGACATTTTTATTCAAAATAAAATGCGAGTGTAGTTGAATTAAGCCGCATAAGCATAATTCTTCATGCAAGAAGGACATAATAGATATTTAGGAGCACTGCGAATGGTTTGGCTTACGTATTACAATTCTAACCATACAGAATATTACTACTAACATTTATAGATATTTACATATTGATATTTGGAACATAAAAGTGTTAATCAAGATATATTTCCATAACATAAGTTCCAACGGGTGACAAGTATTAATACAGAAATTAATTATGGTACGCGTATTTCTATAGAAAACGATTTCTTGAAGGTGTGACCTTGCTACAAGGTAATGTCTTTTACTCCCTCAGTGCGTAGTGAATCCCTTTGTACTCTGATATAAGTACTTCAAATTGTCCCACGACAAAGGTCATGTTGCTGCGTTAATTAACGAAAAAACATATATATATATATATATATAGATATATATATATATATATATATATATATATATATATATATATATATATATCCAATCTTTTTTCTTTGTTTTTTATGGAAAGAGGATGAGTCTAATATTTTCCAGACTATGAGAAGACACCCCCCCCCCCATCACCCTCTGATGGCGGTCGGTTTCCTGTATTTACATATCCTCAGCCTCACCGCATTCATGTATAATCCAAGAGCAGTGGGAGTTGTGTCCTTCAAGTTTTGACCCAATAAGGGACTTGCAGGATGTCCTTGGAAGGATCTAGGAGTGTCCTTGGTGATGGCCACTTGCCAGTTTCCTTTTTTTTTTTTTTTTTGTGAGAGAGAGAGAGAGACAGACAGTTGCCAACATAGGTTTGTTTCCTTTGTTTCTTTACACACAAACACTGCTTGACGGCGCAGTAGTAACGTTCGCGACTGCTCTACAGGTGTCCGAGTTCGAATCCCGCCCAGGGCTGAAATACTTACAGCATAGCTGCGCTCTGAGTCGTTACTCCAACTCGTGGACGGAGAGTTGGGTGTGTGTGTGTGCGTGTAAGGTCACAGCATTACCCATAGATCGGTCATATATAAGCTCTGAGGTCTCATCTGGGAGGGTAATAGCTGTCAATCACGAGTCCAACACGTGATCCTAGACCATGGTGAATCACACACACACAACACATTGATGTGCGAGATCCCTTTGTTGGTGTTTGGGGGATAGACTATATGATGCTTCCACTACCGTCACATGTTTGCTTATGCGGGACTCGAACCTCTATCCTTCCAACTTCTTGCCCTCAGACTTCAGCACCCTGGTCCGACTGTTCAGTTATCACGATGTATATTTATATATATATATATATATATATATATATATATATATATATAGATAATATATATATATAGTGTGTGTTTTATATTTTTATATATACATATATATATATATATATATACATACATATATATATATATATATACATACATATATATATATATATATACAGAACCGAAACTATTTTCACACTAATTACCAAAGCTACCAGCTCGGAAGATTTAACACTAATGTAGTTAGAGACAATTTCGCCAAACGCGTGGACGTTGAAGGAAGCAAACATCCCGTAGAGTTGTTGGGGGAGTTACAGTCTGTAGGTTTTCCTTCTCCTCCTCCTCCTTCTCCTCTTCCTCCTCTACCTCTTCCTCCTCCTACTTCTCCTGGGGCACACTTCGTCTAGGGGACGCAACTACACGCTAAAAACTCCGGCCTCACCTTTGTCTTATATAAGGCAGGGTATGGTTGGATAGTTTCCCTTGCGGATCCTTACCCATATAATTATCCAAAGATAAGATACAATTTTCGAAGTGTAGCGTTTCCATAACTCCCGTTAGGTTGAGTATCACTTGGGAGATAATACTCGGCTTCGAAGAAGCTAAACCTGTTTTTGTCTCGTAGTCTATATGATTGCTTTTGGATAGACTTCTAGAGAAGACCAATTCATCACTGAATTTAATCGTATTCCATCTGCTAAATACCACTAGACTACACAAGATTAGGTTTAATAAGGAAATAGGCGAGAACTGGTTTATTCATAGAATAGTTAACGAATTGAATAGACTTAGTAACCAAGTAGTGAGCGCTAAAGCATTTGGCTGTTTTAAGAATAGATTAGATCAATTTATGGATTGGGATGAAAGGTGGTGATGGACATGGGACTACCTAGTGTAGGCCCTATAGCCTCTTACAATCTCCTCGCAAGTGACCTGTTGACATGAAGTTTGCAGTCACTGATTTGTGCATTCTCTAAAATGTTCTAAAATAGACCTATAATGTTTTCCAAAGTTCCTGTCGCTATTTTTCAGTTGTAATGTATTGTTTATGTTGTAGATATCAGTCGGTACGTTTGATCTATTTGTGTATTTATATATTTGTTTATATATCTTTATCTTTGTATTTTATTATTATTATTATTATTTTTTTTTTTTTGTATTACACCCTGTACTGCTCCTGTGTCTTATCCAAACGAGTCATCAACCTCTGTGTGTGTGTGTGATTCACCACCATGGTCTTGGATCACGTGTTGGCCTCGTGATCGACAGCTATTTCCCTCCCGGAAGAGAACTCAGAGCTCGTATATATGACCGATCTATGGGTAATGCTGTGACCTTACACGCACACGCACACACACACACACACAACTCCCCGCCCACGAGAGTTGGAGTAACGACTCACAGCGCAGCGATAGTGAAATCATTTCAGCCCTGGGCGGGATTCGAACCCGGACCGCCGTAGTGGCGGCCGCGAATGCTACCACTGAGCTATCAAGTCGTCTGTGTGTGTGTGTGTGTGTGTTGTGTGTGTGTGTCTATGCTTGTGCATGTGTCAGTGTGTCTTTATGTGCATATACACTTATACTCTGGATGATATATCATCCTATATATTGCCTATGGTGGTAAAAATGAATATATATATTTTTATTTTATTCAATTTCAACTTCAATTTTGTCTTGCAGTGGCACCATCTGATTGAGTATTGGAGAGAAATAAATGGTGTTAATCATTATTAGAATTGCACCATAGATATCTAAGTTATATTTTCACAAGTTAGATTTGAGAGGGACGTCTAATGATTTCCAATGTACGTCTATATTGGGTCTCCCAGAAAAATGTATTTACAATTTGAAAGACAATAAATGCAATGTTTATGAACATAAACACAGCTGGAATTATTTGAATCAAAGAAAATTGAATTAAAATAAATACAGCGTCTAGTCGTTCTCCCTAGTCAAGTCCATATTCCCTAGTCTTTAGGCAAGTCAAGTCCATAGTCAAGTCAAGTCCTTAGTCAAGTCCCCAGTCAAGTCCCTAGTCAAGTCAAGTGTATGTCCTATATGATATTTAATTACCATTTCGTCGTAGAGTGAATATATTTTTGTGACACCCTGTATGTGTGTAATTGTGTATGTAAATACGAATGTCCACATGAAAGGTGGTAGCACACTAGGCATTTCTCACTAGCATGCTACTTGCTTTTGCTACTTCGTTTGAGTAGAAACGACTTCGGTTACGATCTTTTGTCTTTCAAATTTCCAAATGTCAAATTACTCTTGGGTCATATAGTGAGAAACTGAATGTTGAACTAACAGAAGTTAAACCTAGAATACGAATGTTAGACACATTGTTGTGATGTTCTTACCGAAGTCTTGCAAAAGCAAGTAGCATGCTAGCCTAATGGGCCGACACCCTAAATCACAAAAAAAAAATGGTTTTCTTGCGTTCGTCCCCCAACAACGGGGGCCATTTTCTTCTTCTTCTTTTTCTTCTTATTCGCGTTCTTCTTCTTCTTCGAGTTCTTCTTCGAGTTCTTCTTCCTCTTCGTGTTCTTTTTTTTCTTCGCGTTCTTCTTCTTATTATTTCTTCTTCGCGTTCTTTTTCTTCTTCGCGTTCTTCTTTTTCTTCTTCTTCTTCTTCTTCGCGTTCTTCTTCTTCTTCTTCTTCTTCTTCGCGTTCTTTGCGCACATGAAGAAGTGAATCTGTATATGTTTACTATTTACTTCTGGAACTGGTTTGAGCTACTCCGAGTACCAGACGTTTGACAACACCAGGTACTTGGTACTTGGTACGTGAGGGGGGGATTCTGGTGAACTGGGAATAGACATTAACCATCTCCCCCAGTCTCCTGGGGACAGTAGCGTCTGGTGATGTTCCCCAGGAGCCAAATCCTTGTTTGTCTACCCCAGAATTTTCAAGTACAAAGCCTCATAGTACTCAGAAATATGAAGAAAAAGGGAGATATTTTGAATATGTAAACAGATTGAATAAGATGCTGCAATGACTGCCATTTATTTTATATTATTTGTTTATTTGTTTGTTATTATTTGTCTGGTTGTTTATTGTTATTTGCTTGATTATCATTAATATTATTTATCTGCCAATTTGTTATTATTTACTATTTACTTGTTTTATTATAAAACTTTACCTATTTATTGATTTACTTTATTTATTATTATTTATATTATTATAAAATTTATGTATTTATTTATTTATTTTCTATTTATCATTATTATCATTTTTTCATCGCATCCGACCTAGTTATGGACCAAAAGGTCTCCTGTCGGCATGCTCTTTGTGATATGATTTAACGTCACAAACTCCTCCCATCGTAAGGCTAGGACCATGCCCTTGGTCCAACTTCTCCGGTGGCAGGATTCGAACCGCCATCCCTTCGACATTCGCCGCAAGTAACGACGCCCTAACCCGCTCAGCCAGTTCTTCCTTTGTAATCCTTTGATAAACACTTAATTCGACTTGAACATAAATCAACAAAATTTATCAAGTTCTTTTTCCCCTAAAATGATCTGATTGGATGCCCCACCCTGGCTGGATTCTCGTGGGCACCACCCCTTCTCCAGTCCCCCCCTAACAACCCCCCTAACTCCCCTAACCCCCCTAACCCCCCTAATCCTCCCTAACCCTCCCTAACCCCGCCCCTTCCACCACTGGCTGGACACAAGACATCCCACGGTAGGAATTTAGGGACCAAACAACAAACAAGACCAATTAGGGAGTAGGTGTGTGTGGTGCAACTTAAGTTGGCATTTCCCCCGCCCCCTCCTTGGGTCAGCTTCTCTTGTAGTTCGATGTCGTCGTGGGCTACCCAACCATGCTGACCGTGTACGGTCACCATCTGGGCAGCAGGAGGGGATAGCGAAATTGGCCAGCGAAGATTTCACCTACAATATCGCCCTGGACGGTCATTAGGTTTAAATCATATCACTAATGATATACAAATAATCCATGCAATATAATATAATGGTTTAATGTAGATATGATGTTACAACACAGATAATAATAATGATTTTTTTTTCTAACGTCGCCAAATACCCCCTATCAGGAGGCTAGGATGGTGCCCCTTACGGAGGACTTTGTAATATGGAAATTAATAAACCATACCCTTGGTCCAACTCGCTGGCGACATACTTCGTCCGCCTCAAGCAGTGACGCTCTAAACCGCTCGGCCAGCGAGAATCTCATGGTCATAGTATACTCTATCATTAATGATATTAACATTGTGAAGTCAGTCGGAATGTTTGTTGGTGAAATTTACAAGCTGGACTGCTATCTCAGAGTGGAGCTTGTGTTTTTGTTTGTGTGTTTGTTTGTTAGAAGTTTAGTTTACTAGCGCTTCCATTCGTGTGGACAATCTCTCACCACAGTCGTGTTAACTCATATTTCATGTATCGTCTAGTCGATTTCAAGTATCGTCTAGTTGAGATCAAGTATCGTCTAGTTGATTTCATGTATCGTCTTGTTGATTTCATGTATCGTCCAGTTGACTTCAAGTATCGTCTAGTTAATTTCAAGTATCGTCTAGTTGATTTCAAGTATCGTCTAGTTGATCTCATGTATCGTCTAGTTAGTCAGTTTAGTCATAGCAACTGTTGCGCCAAGTTTTACCGACTCGAAACCCGTAGCCCCATAATGGCTGGCAACGATCCTAGGGCCTTCCCATAGATATCTCTTTAAGGAGAAAATTGTGTCTGTGTTGGATCATTGTGTGGACGCTTCTGTCTTCTCAACATTCATCTTATTTATTAGTTTCTTTATATATTTGTTTGTTTGTTTATTAACTAGATATGCATTGGCTTCTTCTTTCGATGCAGAATTCCAAGAAATATTCACAATGCTCATTATTATTCTGGCATTGTTTTCTGTTGACAAAAAAAAACATGAATAACAAAGTATATGTATATTTTTTCTTAGCTTGTTTGTGTACAAATTGGCAATGCATGAGCGGAGCATGCGCGTGCATTCTGACGAGAAGCTTCTAGAAGGTGATTGGGGTCAATACGGAATATTCCATGATCGTTGAACAAAGCTCGAGTTGCCGGTGCTGGGTACCCAAAGCTGCCAACTAACTATCGACTTAACCGCGCCTGGACATAACTACCATAATTGCTTAAACCAGTCCCTCACAGACCCCTGCAACATACTTGAGACGGGGATATGCCTTTAATGCAACAGAAGAATTTTTTTGTTTGTTTGAAAATAAACTTTGGTTGGTATCAAAAATGTGAAAGTTTGTGTCCAAAAAGAAAAAAATGACACAGTCTTTGGTGGTTACGTAATTGTTTTGGGAGCTCGCAGGCCAAGGGAAAGTTACTAGTAACTGACTGAAAGTTACCAGTAACTGGCTGGGGTTACCTGGGATGCGGTACAGGTTACTTGCAGACTGCAGACGGAGAACAAAGGCTAACATAACATAAGAACATAAGAATAAAGGAGACTGCAAGAGACCATAAGGCCTACACTAGGCAGCTCCATATCCATCACCACCTGTCATCCCCATCCATAAAGTTGTCTAACCGTTTCTTAAAACAACTGATAGTTTCAGCGCTCACTACATGGTTACTAAGTCTATTACGTAATTGTCTTGGGAGCTCCCAGGCTAAGGGAAAGTTATCAGTTACTGGTTTGGGTTACCTGGGATGCGGTACAGGTTACTTGCAGTTACTTGCAGTTACTTGCAGGCGGAGAACAAAAATTTAAGGAGATACTTGCCAGAATCAGGAGAACTTGGAGACTAGGAGGTACTTGCGAGAAACAAAAATTCTTGGAGACTAGGAGATACTTGCTAGATGCAGGAGAACCTGGAGAATAGGAGGTACTTGCAAGAGTTTAAGGAGATACTTGCCAGAAGCAGGAGAACTTGGAGACTAGGAGGAACTTGCAAGAAACAAAAATTCTTGGAGACTAGGAGATACTTGCTAGATGCAGGAGAACCTGGAGACTAGGAGGTACTTTCAAGAAGTAGGAGAACCTGGAGACAAGGAGGTACTTGCTAGAAGAAATAAATCTTGGAGACTAGGAGATACTAGCTAGAAACAGCAGAACTTGAAGACAAGGAAATACTTGCTAGAAGCAGGAGAACTTGGAAACTAGGACGTACTTGCTAGAAGCAGGAAAATTTGGAGACTAGGAGATACTTGCTAGAAGCTGGAGAACTTAGAGAAAACTTAAACCGAAGGAGGAACGGAACTGAGAGTAGAGATCAGGGGAGACACGTGGGCGAGCAGGGAGAATACAATTGTGAGTAGGTGCAGCGGAGGGGATGGTTGGCAGAATCAGAGGAGAAGGAGGACCAAGAAGAGAACAGGATTGGTGATGGACTTTGGAAATCAAAGATGCGTTATTGTGTTACAGAGAAAGAAAAGGTTAAGTGATGAATTGAAGAACAAGAGTGATAAAACAAAACTGTAGAAGAATAAGCAGAATATTAAAGGGAGTCGTGAGAGAGGTTAAATATTAGACGTAAAGGTTTGTATGAAAGTTTGAATGTTTAGGAAAGAAAAAAAAATCAAATCTGCAAGAGCAAAACATATGAAGGCGAGATAGGGAGAGAGTTGGAGTAATGTAAGACAAAAACTTACAGCTGTTACAAAATTGAATTAATAAAGAGTTGGAAAAACTACACTTGAGTAGTTGATGAATATGGAGAATGACAAGATGGATTCGGAGAATATCCATTGCATTGAAGGTCAGTATGATCAGTACACTAGAGAGGGCATGGGGAGAATCCTGAAGAAGATACATACATACATACATGTATACATACATACACCAACGGCTTTTTCCCCCATATAAGGGAGGTAGCCAAAGGCATAAATCCACTCCTACCCATTTCATCCCTACATACTCCACTCACATTCACCACCCCTCCCCCCCCTTTTTTCTTGGCTCCTCCTGGATGAAGGTTCATCCCTGCATCCGGCCCAATGCCCTGGGTCAGAAGCAATGCAGCAAGACACAGCACATCCACAGTAAGGCCGCTTCACTTGGAAGATGAAGAATGATAAAACGCGAGGACCTTCTGAGGTTGCAAGACAGCTGATAAATGCAGTGGAGGAGGATATTAATGAATAATGATCTTGAGAGACACACAAATACCGTAAGACCGGTGGAGCAGGATTTCCACGGTGTACAAGAACAAGGTAGATGTATTGGAGTGTGGGAATCACTGCAAAGGATGAAACTGAGAGTGAGTGAAAGGTTGAAATGAATTGTACTAATGAGATGGAACAAATTTGGGCTTATGAAAGAAAAAGGGTATGTGTTTATGAAAGGAGGACCATTTATGTGGTTTTCGTTGTAAGTCAGCTGCAAGGTCAAGCCTTGGTGTGGATATCAGAGAGTGTATTATGGATTTGTCGATCTTGAGAAGGCATGTGATAGGATTCCAAGAGAGATGGTATTCTGTTGTATGTGTGAGACAAGTAGACATCACGGGAAGACTAGTCGATTTGATAAAGAATATCTTTTTTCATGAAAGTGGCAGTTGCCGACAAGACTGACGAGTTAAACACCATATGAGGACGGAGCCTTTATTTGTACGACGTTTCGCTTATTACAGCTTTTTCAAGTACAAGTTGAGACACATATCCTTTCCCCTTATTTAATCTCAAGCGTATGTATCTCATCTTGTACTTGAAAAAGCTGTAATAAGCGAAACGTCGTACAAATAAAGGCTCCGTCCTCATATGGTGTTTAACTCGTCAGTCGATAAAGAATATGTAAAGAGGGTCACAAACAGTAGTGAGAACAATACAGGATGTCCCATAAGATATATAAGGGCGGAGAAAGCCACTAGAGGTTAATGATATAAGAAAATTATACAAGAAAATTCCTTCAACTCTTGGTCACGTGCAACGTCGATGAGAATCATCGCCCTCTTCCTCGTCTTCAGATTCCATCAACCAACTGGAAGTGCAGCCCCGAGAGGTTGGTATTTGGTCACTAAATCACGCCGAAACTATAAATCAATGGTACCTCACTGGAGAGAAGTGTCCCGCACACAGACACGCACACACACACACACGCACACACACACACACACACACACACACACACACACACACACACACAAATTTCATGTATACATGAAATTAATTGAATGAATAGAAATAAAAAATTTGTGTCCTACGCACACATACACACGCACACACACACACACACACACACACACACACACACACACACACACACACACACACAAATATTATGTATACATGAAATAAATTGAATGAATAGAAATACATTTTTTGTGTCTTAATTCCTTTGATTACTTGTCGACTTATTCTGGGGCTAGCTTATAAAAAAATCTAACCCTAATTTATTAAAAAAAAAAGAGAAACCCTAACCCAAATGGCGGAAATTTTCCCTAAATCCCTATTATGTCGACGACCTAAATGCTTCTTATGTCTAGACATAACCTCGACATTATATGGACAGCTTATTTAGGTGTAAAATCTCCGCCATTTTGGAGATTTATGTCTAGACTTAGGAGTTAGGATCTTTGATAAATTCAGCCCCTGGTGTCTTGGTGGGAAGAGTAATTTACTTGGGCATACAGTGGGATCCCAGAATACCGAGAAGAAGCGAAGACAATTCCCGAATATTAATGGACCACAAAAGCAAGAATACAAAGACGCAAAGACGAACTACTAAGGGAAACGTGGAAGGGAAAGACCCATGACTAAGGATAACTTGGAAATACAAAGGTCAAAGACACTCGTCAACAGAACACTATTCTAGATAGAATCAGGATATTTGACAAGACTTTATGTGTTGATTGTAAGTTTGACCCAAACGGATGCGTTGTAGGGATGACTGAAATGGATGCATTGTAAGAATGAGTGGAATGGATGTGTTGCAAGAATGAATGGGGTGGATGTATTATAAGGATGGGTGGAACGGATGCATTGTAAGGATGAGAGGAATGGATGCATTGTAAGGATGACTGGGACGGATGCATTTTAAGGATGAGTGGGACGGATGTATTGTAAGGATGGCTGCAACGGGTGTATTGTAAAGATGAGAAAAATGGATGCAATATAAGGATGAGAGGGATGGGTGCATTGTAAGGATGAACGGGATGTATTGTATGGATGACGGGGAAGAATGCATTATAAGGATGAGTGAGATGGATGCATTGTAAGGATAACTGCAACTGATGCACTATAAAGATGAGAGCCATGGATGCATTGTAAGGATGGCTGGGAAGGATGTATTGTAAGGATGAAAGGAATGGATGCATGGTAGGGATGAGAAAGAAGGATGTATTGTAAGGATGACTGGGATGGATGCATTGTAAGGATGATTGGGATGGATGCATGGTAAGGATGAGAGGAATGGATGTATTGTAAGGACGACTTTGAAGGATGTATTGTAAGGATGACTGGGATGGATGTATTGTAAGGATGAGAGGGGTGGATGTATTGTAAGGATGACTGGGACGGATGTATTGTAAGGATGAGAGGGATGGATGGAGGATAAGGATGAGAGAGAAGGATGCACACTTGATACCATTGTTGCGGAGGTCAACAGACAGTGTTGACATCTGATGACGTAGTCAAGGCCTTTTGCTGAAAAAATCCCTTTTGTGGACATTTGGTCACACACACACACTCGCAGTGAAAGAAAAAAAGAAAAAGAATCAAAATAAAAAAAAACATGTACCTGACTCTCGTGTAAGGTTGCTTAAAAAGAAAGAAAAAATAGGAAAGAAGTTTAAGGCTATGTGATACCTTGTGTGTGTTTGTGTCTGTACGTGTGTGTGTGTGCGTGTGTGTGTCTGTCTGTCTGTGTCTGTGTGTGTGTGAATTGTCATGGATACAAGTGTTGGGAAATGACAGACCAGAACAGCCAACACACACACACACACACACACACACACACACACACACACACACACACACACACACACACAAGGCACAAGTAATGGGACGCCTTCATGTTCTCAATTATTTTTATGTCTGTTTGAGTCTTGTTATTGTCTTTATGCTGATTTCCATTGTCGAAGAATACCAGAACGAACATCAGAACACACAGGATTTCAGGTTTGGGCACCTCCCCCCCCAAAAAAAAAAGAAAAGAAAAAAAAAAACAGAGGTTGGGAGGCTCGCTGAGTGTGTATCGTTTTGGAGGAGAGCCAGAGAACTAGTTGGAGGTATTTTGGAGTTCTTTGCCTAACAACTAACCAGAGTTATTGTAAACTAGTCATGCACATATGCATGATGGACTTAGAAGGGTGAAATTGCGTTAGTGAGTAGGTGAGGTACGTTTTCTGTAATTAGATGTGTTATAAAAATGGGAAATTGTTTTGTATGTTTATGTTTTTTGTTTGTTTGGGATTTTGTATGTATATGTAAGTTATTTGTGTATTTGCAGTAAGGTTTCGTTTTATCTATATTCATGTATTTATCGATTTATTTACTTTGTTTATGAAACCCGAAATCTGAATAACCACTTTTTGAATTATTGGGAGGTAAGCAGGAAGGCCGATCCATATAAAGAAAATAACAAGATTTCTTATTTATTCGTTTATATATTTTTACACCAATGTATCTCGGAAATCTGGCTTGGTATTACCAACAGTTGATTTGAATTCTTCACCAAATCGAAGTATCATTGTTAATCCTACACACTAGCACAGAGCCATGTTTGTATTTCATAGAGGTCTAACGGTTCATCGAACGCGGTTCGACAGACACGTGTGATTTGAACGGGGTATTTGGGGTTTAACCAACGTGTTCGACAACCAAATACCCCGTTCACACATCACTCTAAACACGTGTCTGTCGAACCGCGTTCGACGAACCGTTAGACCCCCTCATAGTCATGCAGCCTAAGCAAGATGCTGTAATGTCTGCCATTTATTTTATATTGTTTGTTTATTTGTTTGTTATTATTTGTCTCTTTGTTTATTATTATTTGCTTGATTATCATTTATCATTAGTTATCTGTCAATTTATTATTATTTACTATTTACCTGTTTATTATTTAACTTTACCTATTTATTTATTTTATTTATTATTAATATTATTATAATTTTTATTTATTTATTTATTTATTTTTATTTATTTTTATAATTTTTTCACATCCGACCTAGTTATGGACCAAAAGGTTTCCTGTGGGTATGCTCCGCGTGAGTCATTTGAAGCAACCAGCATCTGGAGGATTAATTAGTTAAATAAATCAACTTGAGAGGTTGTGAATAAACGATGTAAAACATACCACTGTATTGAAGAAGTCAACTAGTCAAAGTAATGTGATTCAAAGATGGTTGATCGATCACTGGTAAAGAATGTAGTAACACATTTGTAAATCACAACCAACACCACAGTCGGACGAAAGAACGAGTTGAGTAAGCGAAACTATATGTTTCGATTGCTAACTGCAACCCTCTTCAGTAGTACTCAATTCTTTCTTTCGTCCGACTGTGGTGTTAGTTGTGATGGGTGATAGAATTCAGACATGGTTGAGACCCGGGCCCGAGTAACTGTTTTGGGTGTTACACCAAAAGAATTTGTAGTAAAATGAATTTACTCCACACTTTGAACTACTCTGGGAGACAAACTAATTTACTTATAGAATTCATGGACAATAAACACAAAAGCGGTCAAACTGAGGGTGGAAAACAGTTTCAATACTGATGAAACAGTTTCAATACTGATGTTTCAATACTGATGAAACAGTGTCAGTATTGATATTTCTCCGTTTCCGTAGTTTTAAAGATCGCGGGATCCTCGATGCATTCTTTTCCTCCAACTTTGATATTAGTTTCCCTCAGCACAGCCACATCTGTATCCGCAGCACGTCCACTACCCCCCAAAATGTCTACATTACCCCATTTGGGGTCATTTACCAATGTTCCCCGACCTCTGGTTGAGACCAATGCTCCATCTCCTTTTTTGCCGTGAGTTTGCCTAGAAATTTGTTTGTGCACAAACTTTGCCTACTCTGGAAAGTACGCGCGCACCCATAGCGGCGAAGTCGTTTCGTTTCCAATAGAAGCGCTAGAATTAGAAGAGTGAGAAACAAACAAACAATTATTGGTTTGTCGGTTGGCAAGTCACCATATCTTTAGAGATTTTATAATTTGATCTTTGGGTGGAACTTCTTTGTTGAATGGCTTTTAATATAATTTGAAAGCCTTGTGTCCGCACAATCTTTTTTATGTGCCCTACTTGTAAAACAACTGCGCATGCGCACAGCTTACAGTGCTGCATTTTTTAACTTCATGATTATGTTTATTTTATTATGATTAGTGAATACAAACACGAAATATTTAATCATTGTGTGTCATAATTTGGGGCCACTGTACGAAGGAACAAATCACAGATGACAAGCTTCTGTAAGGTCTACCAGAGCTCCGGCACCTACAAGGTTCTGTTTACACTAGCGGTTTGAACCGCGGCGGTTCAATTACAATGTACCGTAAGTCAACGAAAGTGTTTACAGGTTTTTCTTGACTATGCGGCACCGCCGCGGATTCCGCGAGGTTCAAACCGCTAGTGTGAACAGGATCTAAGATTGGGACTGCATCCCTGGTTGAGACTAAAAGTAGGGCACCCGCAAACGCATTTTCTCTCTTGAAAGAATTATGGAAGGGCCCGAGGACTTCTGCCGGTTGATGTGGGGACGCGGGTTTTTGCCCAGAGAGGCTCTAGGTGAAAATTGGTTTCGTAATTGAGAAAGGTGTTTAGTATAAGAATATTTGAAAGAGTGTAATGAAGTTCTCAAAGCTTTCGAGTTGAAAGATATTTTTTAAATTGTGGCTCATGTTTGTTAGAATAAGATCACGATAACAACTATAGTTGATAGAAACGCTGATAAACTACAGTCCACAACAACAACAACCTTATATGTTTTAGTGGCTGCACGTTGACAAACTACAGTCCAAAACAGCAACAACAACAACAACAAGCATCCAACGTTATATGATTTAGTGACTGCACGTTGATAAACTACAGTCCAAAACAACAACATTAGCAACAACAACAACAAGCAACCAACCTGATACGTTATAGTTACTGCAAAATTTCCTTTGAGTACTCAGCAATGAAGATCCCTTCACCAGAATTCAAACATTCAAATTTTTAAATCTAACGGATTTCAACGGTTGGCAACGGTATAGATTTTGGGATGTCACCGTTTTCGGAGTGAGGATCCCTTCACCTCACCAATATTATTATTACTTTTTAATATAACGGTTTTTAACGGTTTGCGATTGTATATATTTTGAATGCATTTTCTACACGAATTGTAAGAGCTAAGATTGTTTACAAGTCCGATCTCAAGTTAGGCACTATAGGATAGCTGATGTTTCAGCAGGTGTCAGTAGGCAAGCAGGTATGCATGCAGCAGAGCCAGCAACAGTAGAAGAGCGTGGAGGGTGTGGGGAGGCATGCCAAGAGGAGTAAAACAAGTAACAGGGTGTAATAAGCTTCAGACAATTTTTTTTTTTTTTTTTTTTTTTTTTTCCCTCCTTTCTATTTATGTCTAGATCCAGTCCTCTTAGGAAGGTTCAGGGAGGACTGGGGGTCACTTATTCTTGTCAGATTCAAAAACAGGCTCAGAAAAAGAATGCCAACAGTTGGCTTAGAAATAGGAGGGTTATACAGAAGGCCTCTCGTCTTTATACCAAGATACAACGCTTGGAACAAAGGAAGGCTCCTACGTGGACACGTGTAGATGGTCAGACTACCCATAATGAGGCTACCAGTGTACTCAGTATTGTATCCAATAAGTAAATTAACACAAAGAGAAAAGATAGAGAAAACAAATGGGTTAATTGTGGGTGTATGTCTTGGCCAACTCTCCCCCAACTCTCTCCCCAACCCCCTCCCCCAACCCCCCACGCCCCAATCCCCCCGCACTCCACTTATAAGGAAGAAAACCTCATTCGGCATATAAAAACATATCTTTGCCAGAGTTCGGGGATTCAGTACCGTATATAATCACTATCATCACGCGTTGGCTCTTTTAGCGGGACTCGAACTACCCGTCCATCTGACATCTCACCTCCAGACGCCAGCGTCCCCGACCGCTCGGCAACCAGCAACTTCGCTTTCAAATTGCCGTTCTTTGTGGTGACCTCACATGAAGTATTCTTCCTCTTTGCAATTTACATCTTCAAGTCTCTTTCTGAATATTCCCTTTAGAGGTACGTCTACCTTTCTTCTTGTTATTTTTTCTTATTATGCTCTAGATTTGCATCTACATTCTAGATGACCTTACATTGTTGAGTATGACCTCCCATGACCAGAGTTCTAGATCCAAGACATAAAAAGAAAAAAGAAAGAAAGAAATCTTCGTTTCAGTGCAAGAAGGATATGGTTTCAACAGCAGACTCGATCCTGTGTCGAACTACTTTGCTTCTTTGCTTCTTCCATTTACTGGGAGGCTCTGGAAGCCGTCCCCCGCGTCTCTTCTTCTTAAAAGTGCTAAGCTTCGTCACCTTTGCCCTAAGTTCTTGGACAGCCAGAGAAAGACGTCACTATTTTCAAGGAGCTGAAACATGGAACTTTTAGAACGTTTCTTTGTTTTATTAAAAAAAAAAAAAAAAAAAAAAATATATATATATATATATATATACCGAAAGTTTTCCCCCTTATAAGGGAGGTAGCCAAGTCAGAGGCACGTACCTATTCCTGCCTATTTCACTCCCCTCCACTACCCTTTCCACTCACCCATCTCAGCCCCTCGTATATACAGTATATATATATATATATATATATATATATATGTATATATATATATATATATATATATATATATATGTATGTATATATATACTTCACAGGACACCCCACCCCTGTACAAAAAATCAACCTTCTAGCTTGTCTAGTTTCCAAATCAGGTCTTCAGGATTTCCCCCTCCATTTGATATCAAACCAGTTTGTGTGTGTGTTCTGTCTCAGCTCCATATCTTAGATTTTTGTCTGCCACCGTGAACCACTTCCCAGGTTTTCTTCTGGCTGTCTACTGGCAAACGTTTCCGAACGTTTCTCTTCAACAGAGGGACAACCTCAATGTGGTATCACATTAGGCTGTTTTTACTTCGACTGTTGGTGTAGATTTGCAGCTTTCGGGAAGGAATTTGGTATTTTGGAGGAAAATAATATTTTCCTCCAGCATATCAAATGATATTCTATGTGTTGTTGAAGTGATTTTGCTGCGGGAAAAATTCTGGCGGTTGGCGGTACTGCCAATTAATCGGGGATCGGAGGAAAGCTAGCACAGTGCGATAACCCCGTTAGACAGAAACAAGTTCCTTAAGCACGTTAGCTTAATCAATCAACTAGACCTAACGCCATTACATCGCATACCCGCACCTATCCTTCTCCACTTTTGTAGATCTTCCTCGACAAGCTTCCCGGCAGACTTCCGACCATTCCCCCACTACCCATGTAAACTTATTTGATCCAATCACGCCCCCATGTAGTTGCCCCTTTCACCCCTTTCTCCCACTCCCCCCCCCTTTCTTTAATTTGAGTCAGATCATATTAATTATAATTTTTGCCTAGTTTAATACATTTTAAAATGTAATCAAAAGGTTAGATATAATTGCGGTGTCTAGAAACGGATAAACCCTCTCTGGGTTTTCTTGGTTTATTGGCAGGTTGGGATATAATCTCCCAAGATGAGTCTAGAGAGAGTATCTCCCCTAGCCTCCTCCCTCTGGCGAACGCATTCGCCCATCATATTGGGGAAATAAGCTTGGGTAGGCATGTTTCGTGTTGGTTGTCACATAGGAAATGTGTCCGTGATAATAATATCATATGTATGTTAGCTGCATTGTAATGGGATTAGTAGTATTTGTGGGTGTGGCTAAATATGGTTTATGTATTGGAGTTAGGATAATGTAGCTTGGTAGGTATAAGGAAAAGTTAATGAACTGTGTGGTGACATTAGGTAGTTGTGTCGGTTCCTTGCTGGACGATGGCGCGATGTAGTTCGTTATGATGTGTTACGTTATCTGAGTCAGGTGTTTATAATTAGGAAATGTGAGGTCATCAAGATTGCTAAAAGCTAGTGCCTTCTTGTACGTATGTGGATTATGTGTCATTGGGTGTGACCTATCGTAATGGTTAGTAATTGTAGAATACAATTTTAATTTTTTTTTTTTTTTTTTTTTTTTTTTTTTTAGGGCAAAGAGGACCATATTAATAATCTGTAAAATATCAGGTCCAACATCCTGCTTCATCATTTATCATATTTGCGCTGCTGCTAATAATAGGCTCATTCATAGAAGTGTACAATTGGCCAATGATCTATACATATTGGGGTTCATGTACCCTACATGGGTTTAAACTCAAAAAATTTATATGTATATAAATAAATATAAGAATCGCTTCAGCAAACCTACATACATAAAACATATACATGTATACATACACACATACATGTATCCATACATGCATACATACATACGTCCGTACCTATATACATATTCACACGCGCGCGCGCGCACACACACAAACACACACACACACACACACACACACACACACACACACACACACACACACACACAAACACACACACACACACACACACACACACACACATATATACACATGCATACATATATGTATTCATACATAATCGTGCACATATACATACATACTTACATACATGTATACATACATATACACGTACATACATAT
>NC_134800.1:5466111-5468611 GCF_046742065.1 Oratosquilla oratoria | reverse complement strand
TGCCATATTATGACTGGCAAAACAAAGGTGAAACCAATTTGTAAACATCAATCATTGTTATGCTGAACTAAACTTCTGAAAAAGGGGGGAGGGGAGGTCAGAAACAGTTATGAGTGAACGCAGATATGGATGGTATTACTCATGGAATCAGGTATCCCTCACTAAGCTAGTAGTACACAAAATCAAGGCTGTTCTCTGTCCATAGCTGAGACATATAGTAACCCTTGACTTTTTTCTTGAAGGTAACCTTGCTATTTGTCTTCTTAATGGACACAGGTAGTGAGTTCCATAGTTGAGCACCTGTGAAGTGAAAACTGTTTTTGGTGAAGGGACCTGCATGAGGTACAATAAGAGACTCTTGACTGTTCCGGGTTCGGTTCTCAGCCGATAATGTAAAATTACAGCTCACATATGAGGGAGCAGAATTATGAATGACATTGTAAACCTGGTTTAGTTTCAGCTGCTGGACACGATATTTTACGGGTAATATTCCTACCTTGCTAAATTCTTCAATACCAATATGACTACGTTGAGGTAGGTTTAGTATGAATCTAATTATCTTATTCTGTGTAACCTGTAGCCGGGACTGGTTTTTTCTGCTCAGACTACTGTACCAAGAGCTACAAGCGTAATCAAAGTGATGTTGTAACAAGGTTGAGACCAGAAGCTTCTTTGTTTCCAGATCTAAATTTCTGGATTTTCTGTACAAAAATTTGACTTTATGTGAACACTTGGAAACAGTCTTATCTGTTATAGCATTCCCTGAGAGGGACTGATCTAAGGGTATTCCAAGATAGGTTACCTCTTGTTTTGACTCCAAGACATTAACCCCACATCTGACCTGTACATCGCTGCGTTTCCTGAGGTTGGGTTTGGATGCGAAGACAATACTTTCCGTTTTACCGAGGTGTAAGGACAGCCTATTATCTATGAGCCAGTCCTGGACCGATGACAGTTCGACACTCAGTTTCTCCTCTACTTCAACTGGGTCCCTACCTGAGACAATTAGAGCGGAGTCGTCTGCAAATAGCAGTAACTTACAGTTCACCGCACCTGGCATGTCGTTAATATAGATCAGGAACAGTAGCGGTCCTAGAATTGAACCTTGTGGTACACCACAAGTTATCTCTCTGTCATCTGAGCGGGCTTCATTTACCTGTACTAGTTGATTGCGACCTGTAAGGTAGGACTTGAACCAGCCAATATTCGCCACTCCTAATGCCTGAAGTTTTTTTAATAAAATATCATGGTCCACTGTATCAAATGCCTTTTGAAGATCCAACAAGACTAAACCCGTGTAATTACATCTGTCGCTTTCCTGTTTTATCAGATCGTAAAGGTATATTAAGCTGGTGTCTGTTGAGTAGTTCGTTCTAAAACCAGATTGCATACCGTATAGAAGATTACGTTCCCTGAGGTAGGTATCTAACTGATTGTATACGGTACGTTTCAAGACCTTCGAAATAATACCTAGAATTGAAACAGGCCTGTAGTTACCTGCCTCAGTTTTTGCGTTTTTCTTGTAAAGAGGTGTTACCCGAGCCCTTTTCATGTCGCTTGGGATAAATCCTGAACCAATGGACAAATTTATTATGTGGGTTATTGGGGGAGTAATAATTGAGGCTCCATCCTAAACAAACCTCGCAGGAATGTCATCTAACCCTGTACCCTTATTGGCACTTATGCTAGCCAGTAATTTAAACATTTCTTTTTGAGTGGTCTTATGCAGTTTGAAACACTTTGAGGACTTGTCCTTATAACACTCCTGAACGTACCTCAGCCCAAACTTCCCAGAACCTGTAGGGAGGGATTTAACTAGTTTTGTGACAATGGTTGTGAAAAAGGTGTTGAAGTGGCTATGGTGTTCCTATCAGAGTTGAGCTCACCGTTTATCAAGAGTCCTATCCTGTCTACTTTGTTACTAGGCTTTGTGTGAACTTCTAGGGTCTTCAGTGTTTGCCAAAGCTTCCTTGGATTGTGTTTGTTCTGGTGCACCATCTTAGTACAATAATCAGCTTTGGCTTTATCCTTCCAATAATTCACCTGATTCCTATAGTATAGAAAGCCATTATAGTCCTCCTGATTTCCACTTTTCCTAAATCTGGCAATAAATCTGTCTCTATCTCTAATTAAACCCAGTATTTCATTAGTCATCCATGGCTCCGTCCTCTGTTTTATTCGTATCTCTTTGAGAGGCGCTACTCTATCTATAATAGTAAGAAATGTGTACTTAAAATAAGACCGAGCCTTATAAACATCGGTACAATTTAGAACTGGCGACCAGTCAGTCCTACCCAGTTCATCTACAAAATGTTCTGGTGAGTAATGCTTCATGGAACGAAGCTTCACTGTGTTGTGCTTGTTGAAAATCGTCTTCCTAGCTTTCCTAGTACAATATATGAGCTTGTGGTCACTAAGACCATAATCACAAGCACCAGACTGCGTTGTCTTGTTACGATCGGAGACCAGGATAAGATCTATGATGGACCTGGATGTGCCT
>NC_134800.1:5446111-5456111 GCF_046742065.1 Oratosquilla oratoria | reverse complement strand
AGGGTTATTCCAAAAGTCCAGACGATTTTAATCATCTAAAAGCGGACTCAATCCAAAACTGAGTTTTGAGTGATCATAACCCCGTTTTGGCCCAAGTCCGGTTTTCACCAAAATCAAATATGAAAAGGTCATAGCTAAAAGTTAAATCAAAGAAAAAAAAAAGGGTTGTGGGGTGGGGGATGAGGGGAAATTTTCAGACGAATCAAACCTTCTGGAAATAAAATCAAAATATCTCAACCAACACAACACAGATGAAGTAACAAACATGTACCACTTGTGGGAGACGGGCTCCTTGACTTTCTCGGCGGGGGGCAGCTGAAGACCTTGTGTACTATATGACCTCCGCATCTTAGAGAGTACATGACCGGTCCGCCTCCTGAGGAATACACGTAAGAAGAAACCAGATATTACTTGAACTAGTACCAGATGGCTTCATTCAGTAAAGGAGAAATCCTTTCAGAATGAATGGTCATACCCGCAGACCATCGAAGGCCAAACACTTGAAGAACCTTCCGAAGAAGGAAGCAGACACCGTTCTCCTCTTGAGGAGGAAGAAAAAGGGAAAAGAACGCTGAAGTCTTCTGGAAGGGTCTTCAGGTTCCAAGGCCACCTGACCAGAGGTTCTTGTTACCTCATAAAGAGTATTTTTGGCTGAATGGAGTTACCGAAAGTCCCCCCCGAGTCTCCACCGGATATCGAATCCTTTTGGGGACCTTCAGGTTCCAAGGTCATCTGACCAGATCTTCGTGGCCGCCGCAAAAGTAGACTCTCTCTCTCGTTACCTCGGGTCTTATTGTCGAAATGGAGTCTCCAAAACTTTACAAGTCTCTGCCAGGAATCGAAGTCTTTTGTGAGGTTTCAGGTCTCAAGTCGGTCTGAGAGTCTCTTATTACCTCAAAAGGAGTCTTTTTGTCTCAGTGAAGTCGCGGTATGTTTCCAAGTCTCGTGTCCAGGAAGGAAATCCGATCTTGAACTAACATAGTTGACCTGTGTTGACCGGGCAACATATAGATAGATACCTTACACTGCCAGTTTCGGCAAAATCCGTTAGAGAAATGCCGACGTCGCAAGAAAATGAAAATGTATCTTAATATAGAATAAAATTTATTTTCTTATTTGTTCTTTTCTAGTCGAATGCTGTTTACAATCTTTCTCCCTTTTTTCGATATACTTGAGTGGAGTTAGGTTGGTCTTTTATAATAATAATAATGATTTTTGATACTTTGATATGGGTTAACGTCACAAACTTCCCTCTATCGGAAGGCTAGGACGGTGCCCCTCACAGGGGCTTTGTAGCGTGGAATTTAATGAACCATGCCCTTGGTTCAACTTCGCCGTTGGCAGGATTCGAACCGCCATCCCTCGACATTCGCCGCAAGTAACGACGCCCAATACCACTCAGCCAGCGAGCTTCCATACTACTACTACTACTAATAATAATAATAATAATAATGATAATAATAATAATAATAAGGATAATTTTATTTGGCATTGGATCAATATACATGAAGTACAGATAATGAAAAGAACACATAGTTCGAAGCAACAATTACAATTGCTGAGGAGACTGGATCCAAGTGGTCATACATTCCACCTTTCTGTTACTCTCCTTAAAACTCTCCCTTATCATCGTCATGATCCCGCCTTTAAAGTACAATATCGTCCCCTGGGCGGGAATTGAACTCCGACCGCTGAATTAACTATTGCGAATGATACCACAGAGCCGTGTGTATGTGTGTGTGTATTCACCATGGTCTTTCACCATGGTCTGGATCACGTGTTGGACTCGTGATCGACAGCGATTTCCCTCCCGGAAGAGAGCCCATAGCTCGTATGACCGATCTATGGGTAATGATGTGACCTTACACGCACACACACACACCCAACTCCCCGCCCACGAGAGTTGGAGTAACGACTCGAAGCGCAGCGATACTGAAATAATTTCAGTCCTGGGCAGGATTCGAACCCGGACCGCCGTAGAGACGGTCGGAGCCTCTGTGTGTGTGTGTGTGCGCGCCTATAGGCTTGTTTACGAATTCCCACATCCTCCCTGACCTTGATGAATGTGATCTCCCCGTGCCAGCTTGACAACGAGAGAACACAGATGGCTTCCGGGCGAAGTTTTCGGGGATTAGCCGGATTCACAGGACTTGTCCGGTCTTAGCAATCAACCCTTTGTTCACTAATAAGGCCTGGGTTCAGCAAAGGCACGTCTCTCCTCTTCGCTTAAACGTAACAAAGGCTATGCCCTTGATCGGACCTAAGAAGATAGCGTCTAATGCCGCACATGATTAAAGAAAGAGAGGAAGGGAGGGGAGAGGGAGAGAAAGAAAGGGAGGAGGAGAGAGAGAGAAAGAGAAGGAAAGAGAGAAAGAGAAGAAGGGAGGGGAGAGAGGGAGAGAAAAAAAGAGGAGGAGAGAGAGAAGGGGAGAGAAAGAGAGCATTCGTGTGTGTGGATGTGTGCATGTGTGTGTGTATTTACCTGATTGTATTTGTATCTAAATGTACATAAGGAAGGTCCAACGCCTATGTGTGCGTGCGTGTGTATGTATGTATTCATGTGTGCGTGGGTTATCTGTGTCCGCGTGTGTGTGTGGGTGTCTGATCGTGTGTGTACGTAAGCGTGTGTGCTTGTATGTGTATGTGTGTGCCTGTGTGTTATTCAGTCCATTTACAAAAAAGAAAAAGATGCAAAAGCGACATTCCCAATTTTACAAGACATCAAAGAATGTAAAACCAAAACTCACTTGCATATCATGTACAATCTCATTGGACAGCAAGGAGAGAATGTTCATTAATGTGTAAAAAAAAAATCCTCATAAAATTTCTATGACAATGGTAGGACATTTGATAAACAACAGAACAACTCTCAAGGCTCTCCATTAGTGAAAATAGGAAGAGGAAGAAGAAGAAAAAGATGGAGAAGAAGATGAAGGAGTAGAAGAAGAAGAAAAAAAAAACAAGGACGGACAAGAAGAAAAATGTGAAGATGAAAGAATAGAAGTAGAAGAAAAAACAAAAACAAGGACAAGAAGAAAAAGATGAAGAAGAAAAAGGAGTAGAAGAAGAAAAAATACAAGGACAAGAAGACAAAGAAGAGGAAGAGAAAAACGAATAACAACAACAACAAAAAGACAAAGAAAAAGAAGAGGAAGAGAAAGACGAACAACAACAACAACAAAAAGACAAAGAAAAAAAGGAAGAGGAAAAAGAGAAAGAACAAGAAGAAGAAAAAGAAGAAGAAGGAAAAATGACCTTTACTCAGATCAAGCATATAGACGAAGATAGCTTCAATATCAGATATACCCTATTTCCCAAAGGCTTTCAACCCTGTGACGCACTTTGTTTTCTTTATCCTGGTTGTCCACAGACTATTTTATTGCAACCCAATCCCTCGACTTTGTCTTCATGGGGTCCCGACCCGTGGGAGTCACTTTCAGATCGGTGTACTTTCTTCATCTAATTAAAATGTATTGTTTCTCAACCAGAATAAGGACTGTAAACTACTTTTTAGTTTTCTTATTACCTTTTACAACACCTCCATGACAGTCAATTTTTTTTATCTATTTACTTATGTATTCATTCGTTTTCTAATTTATTTTTTTGTTTACTCGTTTGTTATTAAATATAGAAATTATATATACTCATATATATATATATATATATGTATATGTATGTATATTATATATATATATATATATATATGTATATGTATATTTAAACGACATTATCATCGTCGTTCTTGTAAAAATGTGTGCGTACACACTGACCGTTACCGGTTACCTGAGGGCCGTGGCTCTGTTGCAAGAGAGACTTGGGGCAACGGGTGGACTGAATGACTGAAGTCGACCGTTTCCACCTTTTGCCTTGGCGATCTTTCCTTCTTTCGATTCTTTCGCCCACATCGGCATCAATTGTCCTAAATGTCTTCCCATTCCTGGTGCGTTTCCGAACCTGCGACTGGTAACTCCGTGTCAAGAATGTTTGCCATCAGCGCTAAACGCTGGACCGTCACGACCTCCTCGGGCGTAGCAACAATGACGTCAGGAGTTAGACACAAGAAAAGCAGTGTTTATTTTATTTTATTTTTAATCTACACTCACTATACGCGCACACTTGAAAAAAATTACTTCTTTTTCTTCTGTGTCATCATACTTTTTATTTTCTTCTTTTTCTTCTTGTTTTTTTTCTTTTTTTCTCCTGCTTTCTTCTTTGCTTTCTCCTTCGTTTTCTTCTGCCTCCTCCTTTTTCTTCTCATTCTTCTTGTCCTTTTCAGTCTCCTCCAATCTTATGTTCTTATCATAGCCATCACCCCCCAGTCACCATCCACCTACACCTACACCCACATAGCCACTTCCACCCACACCCACATCCAAACACATATCCCCCCACACCCACATACCCACTTCCACCTACACCCACATACCCACACACCCACACCTACATACCCACCTCCACCTCCACCCACATCTACGCCCACATACCCACCTACACCTACGCCCACACACCCACCTCCACCTTCACCCACACCTGCACCTACCCACGCTCACGCCCGTCCAAGACGCCCACGTTGAGTGTGACCTTCCCTGAGAGGAGCTTATCCTTCTGGGTTTCAGACTTCCTGTTTGGTGTACTCTTCAGACTCTTACAGATTACGAAGTCTTACAAGGGACTTCGTGGGGCTCAGCACCCGGCGAACTGACTTCGACCCCTGGCGTTCTCGGTGTGTTCTTCAGTATAGAGAGTGGGGGAGGGAGGGGTGGGTGGGGGAGGGAGGGGGGTGGGGGGTAAATGGTTGATCACAGATAATGTTACCATGGCTTGAAGAAGAGATTTATATCGTTTATTTATAATGAATAACGTTTCTATGGCTTGAAGAACAAATACAACGTTTGTCGTGGGCATCATAAGATTATCATGGCTTGAAGAACAGGTACAACGTTTATTTAGAATATCATGAATATAACATTTCTATGTCTTGAAGAACGGATACAACGTTTGTTAAGGCTGCCATAAATAACATTATCGTGGCTCGAAGAACAGATAGAACGTTTAATGATGATACCATAATGTTATCATGGCTTGAAGAACAGAAATAACGTTTGTCGAGGATGTCATAAATAACAGTTTCGTTGCCTGGAGAACAAATAGAACATTTATTGAGAATATCATGAATAACATTATCATGACTTGAAGAACATATATAACGTTTCTTGAGGATGTCTTAATTAACTGTATCATTGTCTGGAGAACAGATAAAACGTTTGATGTGGATATCAACATTATCATGGCTTGAAGAAACGTTAGGATATTAAAAACGTTTTCATGGCTTAAAGAACAGATACAACGTTTTTTAGGATATGAATAACGTTTCTATGGTTTGAAGAACATATACAACGTTTGGTGGAATATAATGAATAACGTTTTCGTTGGTTTGAAGAACAGGTACTTTTTTTTTTTTAAGATATCATGAATAATGTTTCCATGACTTGAAAAACGTATACAAAATTTGGTGGAATATAATGAATAACGTTTTCATGGCTTGAAGAACTGATACATTTTTTTGTGGATATGAATAACGTTTCCATGACTTGAAGAACATATACAACGTTTGGTGGCATATCATGAATAACGTTTTCATGGCTTGAAGAACAGATACAACGTTTTATGTGATATAGATAATGTGAACGTGGTGTGAAGAACAGAATCAACGTTTGTTGGGATATCATAACTATCATTACCTAGAGAACGTTTGAGGATATCACAAATAACATTAGTATGGCTTGAAGAACAGATACAACGTTTCTTGGGGGTGACGCAAATAACGTTATCATGGCTTGAAGAACATAAAAAAAAAGTTTATTTAGAATATCATAAGTAACCGTATCGTTGCATGGAGAACAGATAGAACGTTTGATGATGACAGCATAATGTTATCATGACTTGAAGAACAGGTATAACGTTTCCTGGGGTTGTTATGAACAACTGTATCGTTTCCTGGAGAACAAATAGAACGTTTGATCATGAAACCATAACGTTATCATGGCTTGAAGAACAGATCTAACGTTTGATGAAGACAGTATAGCATTTTCATGACTTGAAGAACAGATACAACGTTTCTTGAGGATATCATGAATAACATTGTCATGGCTTGAAGAACATCATGAATAACTATAACATTGCCTGAAGAACAGAACGTTTCTTGAGAATATCATAACATTAGCCTGGCTTGAAGAACAGATGTAATGGTTCAATGACCTGAAGAACAGGTAACAACATTTCTCGAAGAACATGAGGATTTGAAAAAGCTTCTTCAGGAACTTCGTGAAGAACAGATAGAACTTATCTTGAGAATATCATAACATTAGCATGGCTTGAAGAACAGATCCAGTGGCTCTATGACTTGAAGAACAAGTAACAACATTTCTCGAGAAACTTAGATTTAAAAAAATCTTCTTCAGGAACTTCGTGAAGAACATATAGAACTTATCTTGAGAATATCATAACATTAGCATGGCCTGAAGAACATATGCAATGGTTCTGTGACCTGAAGAACAGGTAACAACATTTCTCGAAGAACTTCAGGATTTGAAAAAAAAACTTCTTCAGGAACTTCGTGGTTTTGGAGGAACTTCGAACTTCGACTGTTGAGGACTTCGCCAACGCCTCCAGCAGGTAACGTGGCACTGGAGGAGCTCATCCTCGAAAGGAGGTCAGCCTCGCAACCCTTTAACCTCTGTACGCCCTCAGTAGGTTTCTGGGCGAGTCCCTTGTACGTTGTCCTATTTTTAGACACTATCCTCCTTGGCGCCAGACGGCCAGTTGCATTTGTCTGAGGGGAGGAGTAAAAAAAAAAAAAGATATATATATATATATATTCTATTTAAGATATATATTCTCTTCAAGAAAGGAATTTTGAGGATAAAAGAGATTTTTTCTCTCTTTTTTAAGGGAAGAGGGTAGAGTGGAGTGAGATAGGGATGGAATGGGCGGGAGTGGTTTTTATGCCTTTGTTTTTTTGGCTACCTCCCTTATACGGAGGAAAAAGCCTTTGGTATACGAATGTATGTACAATCAGGATTGATGCTTTGATAATATTTTGAACAGGAATGTTGGTGAAAATAATAAGTCCAGAAATTCTTGGTGACCCTTTCAAATGGCTTGGCAACCCAACTTTGGAAGAAGATCTCGTTGCCAGCTTCGGATTTGTGTCAGGGTCGGTTTGAGTCATGTCGTTGTTAATTATCTCTCTCTTTCTCTCTCTCTCTCTCCAGTTTGCAGAGAGTAACACAACTTGCCGGTAATGTCTACCCAAAGACATAAAGAGGCGAGACAGTAAAATGACTTATGAGGAATTTCCTGGAACACAAGATTCTTTAGTTACTACAAGAAGCCAATGGCAGTGTTGTCATATATTACAAGAAGACTATACTATCCACATGTTTCATAAAATACAAAAAGTTTATACCACCCACATACGAAAAAGTCGCAAAGATTTATCATAAAAAAAGATAAATGACAACAACGTGATATTATCCGTCCGCTAGATCAACCTGAAGTTCATTATTTATCACAAAACAAGAAGAACGTTCAGTCTCGTTAAGAGAAAAAAAATTGCCCCATACAGGTGATTTTAGTAATTTTTTGTGGAACCTTTATCTCGACTTACTCCTGTCATTGTTGATACTTTTCCCTCTCATTCTTTCTGTCGCCAGGCGATTTTATTCGTCTGTAGTATTTACTCTGTAGCGCTGAGCTTTAGTGCTTGGATTGTCTATTTACTGAAGCCATACGACTTTGCTGAGGGACCCAGAATGCAAATGCACTGTCCCCAAACAAATGAGATTTACTTGTTTATTTGTTTGTTTACCTTATTATTATTTATATTTATTTATTTATTCATCTACTTGATTATTTGTTTATTTTTGTTTTGTATGTATCTATCTTCGTTTACTTGTTTATTTGTTTACTCGTTTGTTTATGTATTGATTTGTTTTTGTTTTGTTGTTCGAGCCTAATGCAAAACGAACTTTTGTATTAGATATTTATTTTATTTATTTATTTATTTATTGACGTTAATTTTTTTTTTTTTTTTTTTGGGGGGGGGGTTCTTGAATCATCGTCATCCTCTCACAGTAGGCCTTTCCCAGATGCACACTAAATATTGTATTCATCAACAAGTTCACCTTTAATTCTTTCTCCTACTCTTGTAGCTGTGTTGTCTTCCTCTTTCAATGATCCAAACATCCTTCCACAAAAAAATAAATAAATAAAAAGAAATCGTATTTGTGACCACCCTAAATGTGTTAGAACACGAAATGGAAAAAACAAAAATGTTAAATGTCAACATCCTCAGACGCGAGTCGTCGACATTTTGGAGACAAAATTGGCGGGAAACTGAATCCAAGCATCTCTCAACGAAAATATATAAATCTCCTTTAGTATTTGTAACCACGCTAAAGGTGAAAGAACACGAAATACACAAAATAGATAAATAAGTAAATTAATAAATAAACAAATGAATAAACAAATAAATAGATAAAATCTTTGATATCATCATCTTGAGACGTGAGTCGTCGTCGCCTTGTAACGGAAGACAGAATTGGCGGGAAACTGAACCCAGGCGTCTGACCGTCTGACCACAATTCCAACCCCCTGGATGACGTATTCCTCGTCTTTGCTGACGTGTCAGGTGGTCAGCATATGCTGAAGCTATTTCTCCCTCTGAAATCAGATACTCTCGTTCCCCTACGTCGATCTTTAATTGGTGAAAATACCGTTTGATGTTGATTGTGTATCTAAGGACACCACATCGACGCTATGGCCCATCCTCTCATATGGTAAGTCTACGCCAGGAGTCGCTGAGTTGCTGCGGCCGAAGCCGTCACCTTTCTCCCATGATGCGCTTGCGGGGCTGTCGGGGCAAGTAACAAACCGTCACTGCTAGGAATCGGAGAGGAGTGCGGGATTCGAACCCAGGACTAAGCGAATGCGAGACCAGCACGCTTCCCCCCTTCCACCCTTCCACCCTCCCCCACACGCATTAATAATTCGATGTTTTTTTTATTTACATTTTTGCTAATCTTATTTTGTATCATTTTATCTTGAATATTATATATATGCTACAACTACGGGATGGGTAGAAAACGCTGATCTAGGTTAAAGAGAGAGAAAGAGAGAACGAAACCTAATTCTTGTCTCTCTCTCTCTCTCTCTCTCTCTCTCTCTCTCTTTCTCTCTCTCTCTCTCTCTCTTTTTTTTCTTTTCTTTTTAACACCGTCCAGACACGTTCACTCCGGCGCGTGACTCACGGAGATGAATGAAATCGCCGGCCGACAACAGAAATTAAAAAGAGAAAGTACCACACGGTACACAAGATCCCGGTAAGGCCTCAGTGGTTAGTAAAATCGCCCGGCGGCAATCAGACCACAAGGGCAAAGGGCCAACGGGTACGCAAGGGGGCAAGTTGACTCAAAGAAGTCTGTCATCAGACTCCTCCAGACGCTTCTTGCATTCAGCGTCTCAAGAAACTGAGGAGCGGAAGAGAAAGACGACGAGGAAGAGGAGGAGGAGGAGGAGGACGGGGACAAGGTGGAGGAAGAGGAGGAGGAGGACGGGGACGAGGTGGAGGAAGACGGGGACGAGGTGGAGGAAGACGGGGACGAGGTGAAAGAGGAGGAAGAGGAGGAAGGGGACAAGGTGGAGGAAAAGGAGGAGGACGAGGAAGAGGAGGAGGAGGACGGGGACGAAGTGGAGGAGAAAGACGACGAGGAAGAGGAGGACGGGGACAAGGTGGAAGAAGAGGAGGACGAGGAAGAGGAGGAGGAGGAGGACTGGGACGAAGTGGAGGAAAAAGACGACGAGGAAGAGGAGGAGGACGGGGATGAGGTAGTTGAGGACGTGGACGAAGTGGAGGAGGAAGGGGATGAAGTGGAGAAAGAAGGGGACGAGACGGAGGAGGACGGGGACAAGGTGGAGGAGGAAGGGGACGAAGTGGAGG
>NC_134800.1:5436111-5441111 GCF_046742065.1 Oratosquilla oratoria | reverse complement strand
GGAATGTGAATCAAGGTTTACTTTAGAAAACGTGAGATAAGTGAGATAAACAAGTGATTAGACATTTTTGACGTGAGTTGGTGTCAGTGTGGTGTTGCAGATTTATGTTTGATATATTTTTCTTATTTAATTTAATTCTATTTTATTTTTTTATGTTTGTTTTATAAGTGTTGGTCTATAATGGCTGATGTATTTCACCTAAATACGAGAAAAAATATATGATTTAGATGGTGGAAGACGGTGATGATTCACCGTGGTCTTGGATCAAGTGCTGGATTCGTGATTGACAGCTAGTACCCTCCCGGACGAGAGCTTAGAGGTCATATTTAGCCCGATCTATGGAAAGTGCTGCGACCTTATTCATACACATACTTTAAAAAAAAAATCCCTTGCCCACCAGAGTTGGAGTGCCGGCTTGCAGTGTAGCGATCCTGATTATTTTTTCAGGCCTGGACGGGACTCGAACTCTGATGGCTGAACTAGTAGTCAAGGAAGTACCACTACACTATTGAGCTGTGTGTGTGTGTGTGCGTGTACAGTATATGTATGTATGCAATATAAATTCTGATAACACTTATCGGCAAACCTACAGAGATAAGACATTCTTAGAAGAACAATGAATAATATTGAATAATTCAGAGATAACATCAGATAAAATATCTTTCATTTCAAGAGACCCTAAGGCCTACACTAGGTAGTTCCCTGTCCCTTACCACCTGTCGTTCCCATCCATAAAGTTATCCTCTCTTAAAACAAACCAGTTATTTCAGCGCTCACTAACTACTTGGTTATTAAGTTTATTACATTGGTTAACCATCTCTGTTGGTAAACCAGTTCTTGTGTATTTCCTTCTTAAGGACGAGACGTTCTTCGGGAGCTTCTGAGAACTCCAGGAGCTTCTGGGAACTCCAGAAGGAAACCTGAAACCTTGAGGCTATAAATAGGGAAGGTATCGACCCACAGGTCACATTTCGTCCTCTTCTTCTTCTTCTTCTTCTTCTTTTTTTCTCCTTCTTCGTCTTCTTCTTCTTCTTCTTCTTCTCCTTCTTCTTCTCCTTCTTCTTCTTCTTCTTCTTCTTCTTTTTCTTCTCCTTCTTCTTCTTCTTCTTCTTCTTCTCCTTCTTCTTCTTCTTCTTCTCCTTTTTCTTCTTCGTCTTCTTCTTCTCCTTCTCCTTCTTTGTCTCCTTCTTCTTCTTCTCATTCTTCTTCTTCTTCTCCTTCTTCTTCTCCTTCTTCTTCTTCTTCATCTTCTTCTCCTTCTTATTCTTCTTCTTCATCTTCTTCTCCTTCTTATTCTTCTATCTACTTTGCTACTTTCCGTTTTCTTTTTCTTGTTAATTCCCTTGTCTTTTTATTCTTCTTTTATATTTTTCTTCTCTTTCGTTTTTTTTTCTTCTTATTCTTTTCCTTTTCTTATTTTTCTTTTTTCTTCCTCCTCTTGTCGTTGTTGTTGTTGTTGTTCTCCTTTTTACTCTTTGTATTCTTATTATTATTATCATTATTAATAATAATATCTTTCTTCTTCCTCTGTTTCTTCTTCTTCCTCTTCTATTTCTTATTCCTCCTCTTCTTTTTCTTCTTCATCCGTCTCTTCCTTTATTTTGTCTTTTTGTTCTTATTCTTATTATTTTTCTTCATCGTCTTTCTCTTCTTTTTCTTCTTCTTCTTTCATCTTCTTATTTACCATTTCCTTCTTTCTCCTCTTCTTTATATATTTTTTATTCTTCTTCATCATCATCTTTTTCTCATTATTTTTTCTATTCTTCTTCATCATCATTTTTCTAATTCTTTTTCTTCTTCTTATTTCTAACATTCTTCTGTTTCGTCTTCTCGTTCTTCTTTCTCTTTTTCACCTTCTCATTCTCTTTATTTCTATTATTATCATTATCATTATTCTTTCTCTTCTTCCAGAAGGAATGTAATCCTGTAGTTCGCTGGCGGGATTCAGGTTAATCTCTTGCTAGAAATATGATCTCTCTCTCTCTCTCTCTCTCTCTCTCTCTCTCTCTCTCCCCGTCTCTCTCTATCTCCCTATATATCTATCACATTCTCCCTCTCTCTCTCCCTATTTATCTATCTCTCTCTCTCTCTCTCTATCTCTCTCTCTCTCTCTCCCTCTCTCTCCCCATCTCTATCTCCCTATATATCTATAACTTTCTCTCTCCCTTTCTCTTTCTCTCCATATCTATATATTACTCTTTTTCTCTCACCCTCTCTCTCTCCCTATCTATCTATCTCTCTCTCTATTTATCTCTCTCTCTCTCTCTCTCTCTCTCTCCCCATCTCTCTCTATCTCCCTATATATCTATCACTTTCTCCCTCTCTCTTTCTCTCCCTATCTATATCACTCTCTCTCTCTCTCTCTCTCTCTCTCTCTCTCTCTCTCTCTCTCTCTCTCTCTCTCTCTCTCTATCTCCCTATATATCTATAACTTTCTCTATCCCTCTCTCTTTCCTTATCTATATATCACTCTTTCTCTCTCCCCCTCTCTTTCTCTCTCTCTCTCTCTCCCTCCCTATATATCTATCACTTTCTCCCTCCCCCTCTCTTTCTCTCTATATCTATATCACTCTCTCTCTCTCTCTCTCTCTCTCTCTCTCTCTCTCTCTCTCTCTCCCTCTCTCTCCCTCTATATCTATCACTTTCTCTCTCCCCCTCTCTTTCTCTCCCTATCTATATATCTCTCTTCCTCTCTCTCTCTCTCTCTCTCTCTCTCTCTCTCTCTCTCTTTCTCTCTCTATCTCTCCCTCCCTCCCTATATATCTATCACTTTCTCTCACCCCCTCTCTTTCTCTCCCTGTCTATATATCACTCTTCCTCTCTCTCTCTCTCTCTCCCCACAGGTATAAAACATACTCATAGAGACCAACATTCCGTGCAAATTTCAGTCGTGTTTCAGATGCCAACGACGAAGTCTCATTTCGTTTCCACTGTTTTTGCAAAAAAGACGTTTTAGTGACAATGTACCTAAGTTGTAGGTTCGAATCCTGCATTCTCCTCCAGCATTCCATAGCGAGGTAGCGAGTCATCCACAAGGATAGTATCGCTGGTAAATACAATCCATAACAAGGCAGACGTGAGTAGAAGCTACTTCATACCAATGTGTGTGGAATAATTGAATAAAGATGTATTGTACTTCACACGAATGTATGAGGTACGAGTATCTTATGAAAATATGCTATTTTGTTTGGAGTTCATCCTGTCGATTTAGTTACATAAAACACACACGCGCACACACACACACACACTCATACACACACGCACACACATATACACAGACACACAAAAAAGTACACACAAAGACAAACACACGTATACACACGCGTTCACACACACACACACACAGACATACGCGTACACGCATACATACACAAAAGAACACGTACACACAAAACACACGTTCACGCACACACACACACACACACACACACACACACATGGTTCAGTGGTGCAGTAGTATCCGTTCTCGACCACAAATTCAGTGTTCGGAGTTCGAGTCCCACACAGGGCTGAAAAGATAGCATTGTTACACTGCGAGACGCCACACTAGCTCTGCTAGGCAAGGAATTGTGTAAATATGTGTGTATGTGTGTATGATCACAGTATCACCCATAGATCGGGCCATATATGAGCTCTGAGCTCTCATCCGGGAGGGTAATAGGTGTCATTCACGAGGCCAGCACGTGATCCAAGACCGTGGTAAACCCGAGAGAGAGAGAGGGGGGTGGGCAGACACAGAGAGGGAGAGAGAAAGAGAGAGGGGGAGGGACAGACACAGAGAGAAAAGGAGGGAGAGAGGAGGTGAGAGAGAGAGAGAGAGAGGGGGGGGAGGGGTAGACACAGAGAGAAAAGGAGGGAGAGAGGAGGTGAGAGGGAGAGAGAGAACGCATGGATCAGCATGTGCGGATAAGCGAGAGCGTGCAAACGCATCTGCTTGGAAGTTTGTCCCCCCGCCCCCACCCCCCACCCAAAAAAACAACAACAACAAAACGCGTTACATAACATGTAGCTAAGCAGCCTTGTTGAACGAGTCATACCGGCTACATGCCCCGGACCTTGTATCCATGGACTGGGCCAACTGCGCACCTCCTCTCATGGCCCTCGGCAATGTTCTCACTAATTTCGTTGGGCAATTTCGACTCGCGGGGAATTATATTTGTTTATTTGTATTGTTGCTCGCTGAGTCCAAATGATATTGCAGAATTTTCTTTCTTCACTCTTTTTTATTATAGCAGACTCGAATTGTATTTGTACTAGTATTCTACGGAACATGAAAATATAGTTATTTTCGATTTTTGTAAAATGCAGTAGTTTTAGTTTGACAGAAATGTGGTTGAAAATGTAAGGACTTTCAAACAGTACATACTCGTAATATCTCTGTCATCTTTAGTCTTATCAAATGAAATCTGTAAGCTATGTCTTTTCCATTTTGTTGGCAGATTATTATTATTATTATCATTATTATTATTATTATTATTGTTTGTATTCAAGAGTTATGCCATTACCTCGTATCAAGAAATTGTGTAAGTAGTCAAAATTCTTTTTGTTCTGTCTGTGGTGAATTGAGATCTAAATCGCAAGAACAATTTTATATTACCTCTTATTAATTTTTTTTTTGTATACCCTTGTTTTTTGGCTACCTCTCCTATAAGGAGGAAAAAGCCTTTGGTATATGTATGTATTTATGTAATTAAAAATGCTAAAGAGAATGATTTATATCTAACGTGAGCGACTAGGATAAAGGCTGAACCTCCATATGTGTTGTATCACAATTGTCAGGCTAATTACAGTATAAGCAAAGTGATCACACGTTTCCCACCATTCCCTTGGTTGGAAATAACCCAAGAACACGCTTGGATTTACCTCCTCTACTTGACAAATATCCATCTATATACATACATACATATACCAAGGCTTTTTCCCCCTTCCAAGGGAGGTAGCCAAAAAGGGAAAGGCATAAAAACACTCCCACCCATTTCATCCCCAAATACACTCCACAC
>NC_134800.1:5358611-5431111 GCF_046742065.1 Oratosquilla oratoria | reverse complement strand
GGGTCGTGGGAGAGTATACACACGTTCCACCTTGGCACTAGAAGGAGACACCCGTGGTCTATGCTGTGTCGACCTAGGCGGTAGCTGCTTGACTCAGGGTATGCCTAACTCAAAGGTTCAATCAGCCAGACGACTTGCAACTCCGAGGCAGGAAGGGCCACCCGTCCTAGGATCAAAGAGGCGTTTTGCTAGTCCTAGGAGGGAAACTCAGTAAAACCACATCACTGGGACATCACTCAGCCTTCAGAACTTCCGTCTCTAGGCCCTACAGGGGTGCCATGCATGGAAGAGACGTGGGTTAGTGACCCATAACGGGGTTAGATGGCCACTGACCCCGAAAGAGCTCGTCTGACCTTTCCATCGTGTCCTTTTTCGTATATCTGGGTTTCCAACACACCTTCCTAATTTGTTTATTTATCTATTTATTTACCTATTTTACTTATTTATTTATTTCAGTCGTTTGACGCCAGCCCTCCCTCACCTCCTTTTATCCCTATGGCACCCAAAGGAACATTCAAGCTTATCAGTCATTGGCACTCCGGCCGTGGCATCCTGACCACTCTCATGGCTGTTAATGAATCGAGAGGTTTCTTGAGGCGTTGACGTCAAAAGCTGCAATCTGCTTAAGACGGTCAGAGAGAAAACAACGGGCATATGTTATGAATCTTGTTAAAGAGCTAAGATTTGTTGATATGCCTATGCTTTCCCGGAAGCACTTCACTCGGGATGCCAACGCAGCATTTTTCAGGCAAGTTGTATGCATGCGTGTGTGTGTCTGTGTATGTGTGTGTGTGTAGAGATACACCAACATAGGAGTTCTGCATGTTTGCATACATACCTGTGTGCACGTGTGTAACCCATGTACATAAACATGCTCTATGTACAAATGCATGAACTTATGCACGTATGCATGACGATGCGAATGCGTGTGTGTTACGTCACGCCGGGGATTAGGTCAACCAAGGCAGCGCCGGTCCTTTCAGCCTGGACGTGACGAGCGCCAATGACCGGAGTTGGCGATCTCGCGACTCGCCGACAGAGTTCGGCGAGTGTCATCCCACTGCGAGGAGCCGCAGCAGGTCTTTGGGTACTAAATGAAGAGCTACAAACACCAACGAAGGTTCCTCAAGTGTCCTTTTTGGGTCGCCCTTTGAATGGAAACGTAATGAGGTTATTAGGTTACTTATTCTGGGGGTTGTCAAATCTCGGGGCCCATTGCAGTTTTGACCCTGCCTCTCTAGAGCGTTTCTCAACCTAAAGGTTCCCCGGAACCCTAGGGTTCCCCAAAAGGCCCCTAAAAGTTCCGCGAGATCAAGTGAGATGAGCTAATGCACTTTTGATTTTTTTTTTAATTTCATATACGTAATGTAATTAAACACGCACGACATATTCTTGTTTATTGTAGTAATGTAATATAGACATCATCCTATCTAACCTATTATTACGACGAAAATGAAATGAGAAAGGCTACTTTTTTTTTTTTTTTTTTTTTTTTTTTAATGCAGGGGTTCCTTGAGACATACAATTCATTTTAAAGGTTACGGAAGGGTAGAAAGGTTGGGAAACGCTGATCTAGACCAGTGGTTCCCAAACTTTTTTTTCAGCTTTACAAACTATACGCACTAAGTTAACATTAATCCTAATGCCGGATACCGCAATGTTTTCTTAATTTTATTTATTTATTTATTTATTTATTTATTTATTTATTGTTATCCCTTCATTACCACCCAATAATGTGTTACCTCCCCCCCCAGGGGGTAATTAACCCCCAATTTGGGAGCCACTGCTCTAGACATTTCTGTCCTCTGCCAGTCGCTTTCAGTCATCTCATGGCGCCACATTTGCACCACGTCATTCCTTAATCCACCCAGCCATTTCCACCTGAGTCTCCCCATTGGTCGTCCGTCCTGTATTCCACCCTCAGTCACTTTTCGCAGAAACCAAAATGATGTATATAAAGCCTGTTTGTTTATTATTCAACTATAGCTATGCATTTATTTATGTATTTTATTTGTTATTTACATTATTATAGTTTTTATTTATTTATTTATTTGTTTATTTATTTATTTACCATTATTATGATTTTTCCGCATCCGACCTAGATATGGGCCAAAAGGTCTCCTGTTGGCATACTCCGCCTTTGTAATCCTTTGTAGTATACCAAGTATACCATTTCCCCGTGATGTCTGTATTGGTTCCCTGCAGCTGGACAGAACCTCCTGGCTGTAGCAAGAATTAACGTTAGGATTCGAATACAGAAAGCAAAGGATTCATCTAGCTCGGACCAAGCACAAGAATCAGTAGTGCAGTTCGAAGTTTTAAGATTCGTTTAGATAAACACCCAAGCAATATGCTGTACTGCCTGCCTTTTATTTTGTTTTATTTATTTATTTATTATTTATCTGTTTATCATTACTCATTATTATCTGCTTATTTCCTGTTATTTATTATAAATTATTATTGATATGCTTATCTATTGTTATTTATTATCATTTATTATTGTATTACTATTTATTACATATTTATTATGCAGATTAAGAGAAGCAAGTAAATGTCTTGGGGGATCAAAATGGGCAATGAGAAATAGATATTTGGGAATGGATGCTAAGAGGAGATTATATGAAGGGATGATTGTGCCAACAGCACTGCATGAGGCAGAAACATGGAGCATAAGAGGGGAAGAGTTTAAATGTTTTTGGGGTGAAATGCCTGAGAAGTATGGTAAGAGTCACTAGGCTGGATAGAGTGAAAAGCGAGGAGGTGAGGAGGAGAGCGGTGGTGGAAAAGGAGTTAGGGGATAGGGTTTATGAAAGAGTATTAGGATGGTTTGGACACATGGAAAGAATGAGTGAAGAAAGATTAGTAAAAGAAGTGTGGAAGGCAGAGGTGGATGGAGTGAACATGAGGGGGCGACCGAGGATGAGATGGATGGATGGGGTAAAAGGGACGTTGAGCAAGAGGCGGGTATCTGTTAAGGAAGGAAGGGAGAAGACAGAAGATAGGGGTGAGTGGAGAATGGTTGTGTATGGATGTTGTTGTGATACATGGAAGGGAGTGGGTGGGGGATAGGGATTACTGAGTAGTTATATATGGATGATATTTTGACACAGCCCGAAGAGATTTCTCCCAATCTCCTTTTATGCATGAGGTGTCGGAGAAGTGGGTTCGCCGATTAATAAATGAAGCGGCCTTGCTGTGTGTGTGCTGTGTCTTCCTACATTGCTTCAGACTCAGGGCAATGGACGAGATGCTAGGATGACCCGTCATCCAGGAGGTGCCAAGAAAAGAGTGAGGGAGGGGTGGTGAATGGGAGTGGATTGGGTGGAGATGAAATGGGGTGGGAGTGGATTTATCCCTTTTGTCTTTGGCTACCTCCCATGCAAGGGGGAAAAAATCCCTTAGTATATATAGATAGATATATATATATATATATTTATATATATATATATATATATATAAATGTATGTATGTATATATTTATTATCTATCTGTTTATTATTTATCATTATTTTATTTATTTCATTTATTTATTTATTATTATTACTATTATTATTTTTTTTTTTATCCGACCTACTTATGGACCAAAAGGTCTTTCTTTGTAATCCTCTGTAATCTTGAAATATCCTCATCCATCCATGTTACCTCCATCACCTCCGTTACCACAGTAGTACCTGCCAACGTCTGTCCGCGCGTTAGGCCTCATCTTCTTGGATAGCTCCTGGAGGCGGTTGATCTTGTTAGGCCAGGAATGACGCACATGAAGTTATAAAAAAAAAAAAAGAGCTTTGCGGTTTCGTGGGCAGAAATACGACGGTTAGCAACCTCTCTCTCTCTCTCTCTCTCTCTCTCTCTCTCTCTCTCTCTCTCTCTCTCTCTCTCTCTCTCTCTCTCTCTCTCACTCTCTCTCTCTCTCTACCTCTACTTCTTTCGAATGATATTTGTGGAGAGGGAAGTAGAAATTAAAGACCATAACCGTAAATATGATGGAGGGACAAAGCAAAGGAATTATATATGTATATATATATATATATATATATATATACATAAATATATATATATATATGTATGTGAAGACATCCTGACAGGTTGTAAGAGGAGTAGAGGGAAACACACAAGTAGAACAGGAGTTTATTCCTTGACTAGTTTCGCACAGTGATGCTTCTTCAGAAAGAATGGTTTGCATTACAGAATAACTGGTATTAAATACAAAAAATATTAGGAGAAAGAGGGTATAAGGGAAGGTCACTTCCTATTCATGGTGGCACGAAATCGTGCGGGTTGGTCGGACTGGCGCTCCGTGTGGTGCTACGAGTGAACAGATGTCCTGTTGTTTTCCACTCAGTTGCTGCATGTAGTGCTGTTATCTTTGATAATTTAATATCTCCTATTCTATTATTTGTGCATTTATTTGTGGCTATGTATATGGCTTCTACCATTTTCCTCTGTTTCTTACTTAGGTTGTTGTGTAATACATCAGCTTCATCCCATTTTGGTAGGTGCCCTTTTTCATCTATATGGTTCACGAACGCGCTGGTTTCACGGTGGTGACGGACATCGGCTCTGTGTTCTTTGAGTCTTGTTGGCAAACTCCTATATGTTTCTCCAATATAAACGTATCACAACCTGAGCAAGGGATTCTATAAACTAAACTGTTGGTATTATCATTTTCCATCTTTCAAACAAGGAGTCCTTTTTTGCTGCACCTTAGCCTCCAAATCTAACCCTCCTACTATCCCAAGAAGATTCCAAGTGGCACTTGAAGAACTACGCAATAACCAGGATATTGTTGTCACTAAAGCAGATAAAGGTGGTGGTATCGTTATCATGGACAAGACTGAATACATCAGGAAAATGGAAGCCCTTCTCTCGGACACAAACACCTACAGACCACAAACTGAACAACAAGCTAAGGATGAGGCCAATACATTCAACAAGGAAGCAAGGAAATTACTCAGAAGAACAGAGAAAGGAAAACGCCTATTACACCTTCTTGAGGAAAATCCAAGAATACCATCCATGAGAGGTCTCCCTAAGACACACAAGCCTGAGATTCCCCTCAGACCCATTACCTCCGGTATTGGCAGCGCGTCCCATAGGTTAGCTAAACATCTTGCTAAACCACTATCTTCATCACTTGGTAAAATCAGTGAGGCACACCTTAAAAACTCGTCCGACTTATTAAATAGATTAAAGGAAATAGATTTCAAAGACAAAGTACTGGTAAGTTATGATGTTAAAAGTTTATTTACTAATGTCTTAATACAAAATGCCATCTCTGCTATCAAGAAAGTCTTGACACACATCAACGCGGACGACCTTCCTATCAATAAGAGAGACTATATAAAACTAATTGAAATGTGCTTCAAGTGTGCGTCTGTTTCCTTCAACGGGAAAACTTTTTACCAACACGAAGGTTTGCCTATGGGATCCCCTCTAAGTGCAGTAGCCGCATGCCTCTTTATGGAGACACTTGAACAAGAAGAATATATTAAGATAATCCCGAATAACAGCAAATGGTACAGGTACGTAGATGACTGTCTTCTCGTTCTCCCCAAAGACACCAACATTGATGACATCCTCTCACAACTCAACCAAGTTCATCCCAGGATTCAACTAACAGTAGAACACGAGGTTAATGGGTCCCTACCGTTCCTAGATACAGTTATCATTAGAGAAAATAGCACTGTCAAATTCAAAGTGTATAGGAAACCCACCCACAAAGATGACTATATTAGTTTTTTCAGTGCTCACGACCAAAAGACCAAGACCGGCGTAGTCATGGGCTTCTTTCTCCGAGCACTCAGAATATGCAGCCCTGAATTCCTCCATGACGAATTACATCATATCACCGAAACTTTCAGAAAACTTGGCTTCCCTACCGGTCTTCTCTCGTCCACCTTGAAGAAGGCCAAAGCTGTAAGGGAGAGGAATAACAAGGAAGAAAAAAACATTAACTACGTAGTAGTTCCCACTTCTGATTTGGCCTGCACACTAAGTAAAGAATTAAGACACTCTAACATCCGTTTCTCATGTGACGCAGGAAAGAAAATCGGGGACATCATTAAACCAAAGATGGAAAATAATAATACCAACAGTTTAGTTTATAGAATCCCTTGCTCAGGCTGTGATAATGTTTATATTGGAGAAACATATAGGAGTTTGCCAACAAGACTCAAAGAACACAGAGCCGATGTCCGTCACCACCGTGAAACCAGCGCGTTCGTGAACCATATAGATGAAAAAGGGCACCTACCAAAATGGGATGAAGCTGATGTATTACACAACAACCTAAGTAAGAAACAGAGGAAAATGGTAGAAGCCATATACATAGCCACAAATAAATGCACAAATAATAGAATAGGAGATATTAAATTATCAAAGATAACAGCACTACATGCAGCAACTGAGTGGAAAACAACAGGACATCTGTTCACTCGTAGCACCACACGGAGCGCCAGTCCGACCAACCCGCACGATTTCGTGCCACCATGAATAGGAAGTGACCTTCCCTTATACCCTCTTTCTCCTAATATTTTTTGTATTTAATACCAGTTATTCTGTAATGCAAACCATTCTTTCTGAAGAAGCATCACTGTGCGAAACTAGTCAAGGAATAAACTCCTGTTCTACTTGTGTGTTTCCCTCTACTCCTCATATATATGTATATATATATATGTATATAATATATATATGTATATATATGTATGTATATATGTATATATATATATATTTATATATTAAAGAGGCAAAGTCTTGGTCCAAGACAGAAGGGACTGGAAAGGTAAAACCCAAGAAGATATATTCGTAGTCATAACTTGAAAACGGATACATATTTGCAAATAGATGTCTACTATTACACACACTCAACACACAAAGCTATGTATTAATAATGTTATCCCTTTTTTTAATAGTTTCTTAGTTATGTATGGATATAATTTCCTTTACTGAGTATAATTTCTCTCTAGACCCATCCTCGTGCTTGCTTATATCCTGTACTTACACAATTGAGAATTTAATTAGAATTAAGCCATTCTTGCCTAGAGGTATTCTGTAATGAACACATCAGTGTCATTACAGATGTCACGAAGAGTAGGCCTAACGTCGATGGTCGCTTTTTTTTTTTTTTTTTTTTTTTTTTTTTTTTTTTTTTTTTTTTTTTTTCTTTTTCTTTTTTTTTTTTTTTTGTCGCTTTCAGGTGTTGGTCGAGTCGGACTTCAGGTTACATAAAATATCGCCGATGTTTTCTCTTCCCACGTTCGCTTACTCTGTTCAATAAAATATGTATTTTTCTCTTTGTACCACGAACTAGGGTAGGTGGACCATGTGTTTTGATACTAAATTCAAACCTGTGTTTTTTATATAATATTTCTATCAGGAATGTTTTCTTCATATATTTTTCTAACGAATTTTTCAAGTGACAAAATAATTAAGGTTATTAATTTAAAAAGCTACCTTTGAAATATATATATATATATATATATATATTGCAATAAAAACAATAGGAACGTGTGTTCACAAATGCGTAAGTAGCCACTAGGAAAAGTGAACTAACGAAGCAGAGTGTTTTCGTATAATTACATCTTCAGTGCTGATAATTCCTTTTTTGTATCAGCACTGAAGATGTAATTACACGAAAGCGCTCTGCTTTGTTAGTTTTCCTTTCCTAGTGGCTACTTAGGCATATATGTATATAAATATATATATATATATATATATATATATGTATATATATATGTATATATGTGTATATATGTATATATATTTTTTTTTTGGGGGGGGATGGCTCGAGTATACATAAGTATTCAGTGTTCAGCAGCAATCTGCCAATAGAGAAATGCTCCGCTTTCCTTTTTACAGCTTTTACATATACAAGGCATGCATCCGCCCCCACCCATTCCACTCCCATCCCTCACCCATATGTTTCCCATACATTTTAGCTCCTCATGGATGAAGGGTCATCCCTGTCTTTACCCCACCCCCACCCCCCAACTGACCGGGTCAGAAGCAATGCAGCTAGATTATATATATATATGTATGTATATATATATATATATTTATATATATATATATACATTTAAGAAATACATACATATACCATTTGATTTTTCCCTCTTACGATTACAAAGGAGGTAGTCAAATAATTAGGCCATTAAGAATTAAGGTCAAGTAATTAAGATTTAAGAATTAGGTTATTGTATACAAAACGTCTGCTTCTTCCCCCTTGAAAGAGGATATATCTAAAATGTAATACTGAAAGCTTTCGCCGTGACCACTTCGCTGTGCGAGTAGTTATTTCTTATCTGTATTAAAGTCCGATCATGATCTTTTAACCCTTAAACAGGATGATAGAGAGAATTTTTTAAAACATATATAGATTCAGTGTGCAAAAATTGCACAAGAAATTAATTTGGTTTTCCATGGGACAAGATTTCCGTTGACCAGTATCATTCTTTCCGCCAATCCACCTTTCTACAGTTAAAGTCTCCTATCATCAGTAATCTCCAGTTTCTTTTGTGTCCGGCCTTAGGTAACTAATCTTCGGTCTCTTTTGTTTCCGTAAGTAACACGCTCACTTTATGATGTCTTGGAGTTTGGGCTTTCATCTACTACGACTCGGGAGATCACGAAGGCATAAGCCAGTGAGTCTCGAACCTGGGGCCATGACACCCAGGGGAACCATGACAAACATTTAGGGGGATCATGGCTGCTGTTACAAATCTGCTGTGAGGTTTGTGTCCACTAGTCTTTTGTAGTCCAATAATACAAGTTAAGCATATCACAAAGATTGATCAAATATAAGATAATTAAGATTGTCAACTTTGTAATATATATATATACAGTATATTATTATTTATTTTTTTTTTGGGGGGGGGATAGGATTTGACAGAAAAATAAAGGGGAGCCATACAAATGTTGAGAATTCAAGGGGATGAGTGAAGTGAAAAATTGAGAATTACTGACCTAAACCTTAGATTGTGTGTCCATCGAACAGCAGTCATACTATTGCTTCATTTTTTTTTTTAATCAGTGATTGTGATTCCTGATTTTTATCCTTCAAATTCACTTAACTTGTAATTCTGTTTCGTCTTGTGTCTTTGTGCCATCTACTACAATAAAGTAGTAGCCTCTGTCTGTCTGTTTGTTTGTTCACGAACTCCTCCTAGGGTTTTGGAAATAGACGCCCATAACCATACATATTTTGATACCTTATCACTCCAGGTACTTGGATAACTATATTTCATTTCCCAAAATATATTATTTTGGCTAGGGTTAAGGGTTACAGGGGTATGTTGGGGTAACACGCCACTACTGTAGTGTCCCCTTAACAGGATTGACAATTTGTGACCAAAATTGCCATGATTAAACAAACCATTGTATGTGTTCATAGATATTATTTATATTTGTGAAATTAATGTTGCCACAAACTATGATAGTCTTTGTAAGGAGAAAGTATGTAAACGTAAAATGATTGTATAATTTTACCAAATGTTTAAATATTGGTTATTTTTATATTACTTTCTCGCGGGTGGTAATATATCCGAGATTCAGAAGAAAACGAAAAAGCGTAGAGACTGAACAACTTCACACCAGGCTTAATGACCCCCTTATGGATTGATAGCCTTAAAAAAGATCTGAGATCAAAGATAATAAAAAGGTATTTCAATTCTTCTCTTACGGCCGAATATATTTTATTTCCAAAGGGCTTCTCCCTCCTCAAATTTATTTTATTTTTTTTTTTTCTTTCGTAGCATTTTATTTGTGTTACCTTTTCCATTGAGTTATATTGACACTTGTAACTTTTCTCCACAAATTCTATCAAAATTAGAATAATCGTTTCCTCGCAGCAACGCGCGGGTAATTTGGTTAATATATATATATATATATATATATATATATATATATATATATATATATATATATGTATATATATATATATATATATGATATGTATATATATGTATATATATATGTATATATGTATATATTTATATGTATATATATATATATATATATATGTGTGTGTGTGTGTGTGGTATGTATATATTTATATATATGTATATGTATATATGTGTGTGTATATATATCATATAGATATGTGTACATATATATGTATATATATATATATATACACACACACATATATATATATATATCATGTATGTGTGTATGTATGTATATATGTTTGTGTATATATGTTTATATATATATATATATGTTTAATTATATATATACATATATATATGTGTGTGTGTGTGTGTGTATGTATGTATGTATGTATGTTTGTATATATATATATATATATATATATATGTGTGTGTGTGTGTGTGTATGTATGTATGTATGTTTATATATATATATATATATATATATGTATGTATGTATATACACATTTATATATATATATATATATATATATATATATAATGTGTGTGTGTACGTTTACGCATGTTCATTGTTGGTGTCCAGCGAGTCGTGCGTAGAGCCTATCCGGGTAGTTTCGCGGTCCATCGCCGGACCGAAGACCCTTTCCAGGGCGCCCTTGGTCGGTCACCTTGGGACCAGAAGGACACAGAGACGACAAAGGCGGCGCCGCTTGAGGACGAACTCTTCCAGGCCTCAACCAAACCCCAAGTCAGCAATTAGGAGGACCAGAAAAGACTGGAATCGCAAATCCCGAAGTACGAAGACTCCTCCGCCTGGAACCGACGACAAAGGACTTGGTCGTTCCGTCTTTGAGGAAGGGACTCTCGGCGCTGGCGACAAAGCGGACGGGAAAACAACAAAGAAACCCGGCGTCGCCGGTCGAAAAAAAAAAAAATACATATATATATATATATATATATATATACAAAAAATTTGGTAACTGGCAAAACACAAAGTTTGGCTTTGTCGACACACAGACACATACATACAACACACACACACACAACACACACACAAAAAAAACTACACAAAGCTTCCCTCAGCTGAATAAAATCGCCTAAGGACTGCACGAATAAAAGAGAATTTATCAAAGGGTCTCACAATCTTGACAGACAATGAAATGGATAAAACAGAAGAGATCCTTGTTCCTCGCCTCATTGGTAATAATGCTACTGACGTTACGGCTCCCCACGAAAGCGCCTTCCTCTTTCTTTCACTATAAACGTTTCATCACCTTGTCGTCCACCAAGAACTGTGGTGCCCGCCGGGTACCTCGCGATCTTAAAATATATATCTATTGTCTCATTTCATGTAACTTCTAGTTTTCTATATCAGGTTTGTCCCTCTTGATTGATTGTTTTGTGTCTGACGCTTCATACATCGGTTTCTCAACATGAGTACATTATCATTCGTGTGTGTGTGTGTGTGTGTGTGTGTGTGTGTGTGTGTGTGCGTTGGTGAGTGAACGGATGTGTGAGTGTAGTATACTATATAGGAAATAAGCAACTCCTATTGGGTCCTGTCTCGTATTCTCTGATTATTATAATTGTCTACATTCAAATGTATATATGGTTTTAACATGGGATGTGTGTTTGTGTGTGTGTGTGTGTGTTCGCGCGCACCTGCATGGGTATATTTATATGTTGGGCGTGCAGTGAGTTGTGGCTGGACAACTTTTTTTTTTATCAAGACAAGTTGGAATCAACAAGATGATGCATTGCTTTGAAGTCCATCTCTCTCTCTCTCTTTCTTTATTTTTCTTATTCTCCTTCGTTTCAACACAAATGGTTTAGGGCATTAGATAATTAGATCTATATACATGTAAGGAAGATCTTTTCCAGGAAGTCGAGGTGCTTAGAATGTGACCCTTGAGTTAGGGAAGTCAGAACAAGTGATAGTCACACTTAAGAAATACTAAATTAACGTTTTTAAGTCTGTAATGAATTATTGATATACGTGATAATGAAGGTTCCTTCTTTAATTCAATACATTACTTTATTTATATAAAAATACTATTCTTTGTCGATACAATAAATAATAGTAAGGTTAAAGCCAATGAGCCTTGGTCCATATGCCCAAGGTGCCTAGGTGTAAGGTGGCACTACCTGTGCCACTTGCCGCGTTCAAAGACCAGCTGGGACCACCTAAAGTACTGGAGCATCATGTGGCCCCATGTCGACCGGTCTCGGAACTTTCCATAGACTCCCCGGCCTGGACGTGGCTTGCTAATGCTAAATAGTGCCGCCTTGACTGGGGTAATTTGTCAAAAGAGGCACCCCACCTGCCGCGTTCAAAGACCAACTGGGACCACCTGAAGTACTGGACCATCATGTGCCCCCCTGTCGACCGGTCTCAGAACTTTCCAGACTCCCCGGCCTGGACGTGGCTTGCTAATGCTAAATAGTGCCACCTTGACTGGGGTCATTTGTCAAGGTGGCACCCCATGCTGCTTCGGCTGGGCCTCGTGTTCGAAGAAGTACACAGGAGACGCAACGTGTACCCTCAGGGATCGGTCCGTTGCTCCTGGTCTTCCTTCCAGAAGACCCGCAGGTACAGCAGGCCAACTTCCATACAGCGATTTTGTAAGAAAAAATAGTCCTATGTATACTTTCTTCGACTTTGACAAAACGAAAATATTGTCCTCAGGTACTTGGTTTCCTTTGGTGACCCCGGGTCGATGGTGATGTGCCGTCTTCATGCTGGACTTTGCGTCAGCAACAACAACGACAGCAAGTACGGGAACTGTATCAGCAGCTCCAGTTTTCTTCAACTCCACATGTTCTTCATTTTTTTTTCTCCTCTTCCTAAACTTTTTTTGGCCTGAGCGACAGACCAGTATTATCATTGTTAAAAAAATAAAATAAGATCGAGCCTGGTCTCCGTCCAGACTCGAAGTAGGGACGATCCTCGATCTCCCCATTCTTCGACGTCAGCAGGAACCTATTCCTTCCGATCTCCTCAGAAAGTACTCCAGAGGCACTGTCCGTCCTGTGTGAAGACCCTTTCGTTCTCCTGCAGTATACCGATCAGGTACTCCTTCAGGGAGTTCAGAGCAGCCATGGAGTGCCCTACACTCCTGAAGGCGGTGGTGGCGTCCCGACCCGCGTACTCCAAAAGAACGTCCTCTCCGCCAGGATGCTCCATCATGAAGCGAGTAATGTCATACACCTGGAGGAAGAAAGGGAACTTGTTAGTGGAGAACCACATCCAAATTGAAAGTGCTAAGTAACCGCAATGAAACATTTTTTGTTGTACAAACTGGAGAACTAGTTACAAATTACTCAGTACTGTATCATCAAGAAAGAAACTCTAGATACAGGAATCTAGTAGGCGTTTTTGAGTGATTATCTCTTATGACCACCACTCCAGACAGCCTCCCACCCCCCCAAAAAATGCTTAGACAATTTTGATACTGTGACCAACCCACCTTATCGTACAAGATGACCCAACAGTTGTCGAAGGAATCATGAGAGGCCACTTCCTGAAGAGAATAGACGTCAAGACCTGAATCGGAATCTTTGACGCGGTCTCTGCAGCCCTCGCGAACCGGCGAGTCTTCGATCTGACTCTTGCAAGACTCTCGGTAACCTAAGGTCTGGGAAGCAAAGTCGATGATCGCCTTTGGCTGGAGCATGTAGAGGGGGATCCGACCGTAAGTGTGCTTCAGCATCTTGGATCTGTAAAAGGAGACAATAAAACACACGTTAGGTTTCGTAGGATCACACACTGAACTTCAGATGTCATGTATATATGTAAATATTTTACAGATCATATCAGTGTGTGTGTGTATGTGTGTGTGTGTGTGTTTCGGACAATTTATCTATGTGTGTTTGTTCTTTTGTTTATCTCAATTCTGATCATCTTTGGTTGCATTAACATAAGACATATCCATATGTACATATATTCTTTAAGCGATAAGAACTTCTTGCCGTATGAAATTAACTTCTATCTTCCATTAACTCTAAGAATTGTATGACTGCAACTCCCGAAAAGGTAAGACAGATTGGAACCAGACTCCTCGCCGCACCAACGACCTTAGCCACCACGTGATAGATACATCATGGTCAGGACCTTTTCAAACGGGAGAACCGGTTTCCGCCACAACCTCCCATAGGTTTCAATGGAGCCTTTCACGCGCGCGCGGCCACATGTGAAGGGCTCCATTGAACACTATGGGAGGTAACCTATTCCCGCCACCGGGGAGGAGTCGGTTGTTTTATGGTAAATCACCGCTTTGAGTCAAAGGAAAACGCAAAGTTGGACCATATTTGCAACATTGCATAACTTTGCAAAGCTTTGTTCTACAGCTGAGATTGAACTGATGAATGCAAAATTAAGATTCGAATGTTCTATAAACTGATACACACACACACACATACACACACACACGCACACACAAGTAGTCAGTTTCCAACAAGACTTTAAGATAACTTCGTTGCATTTTTACGAATCTAAGACACACCGGCGAGGTGAGGATGTTGGTTCTTTCATTCGTGGGAGATATTATGGTGTCTTAACAGTATGTGGACATGTCAAGACTTTTCTCAAGGGAGAACCCCATCTTCAAATAACATGTAAATGTATGTACTGTATGTATCCTGTGCATACGTATATATATATATGTATATATATATATATATATATGTATGTATGTATATGCATGACTGTATGTAGATATATCTAAATGTACACTTCAATATCCACTCACATGTACTGTATACAACATAATGGCCAAATGCCAAGTTTTCGAAACACTGTATTTTGCTCACCTATTAACGAACGTTTTAACACTTCTGAGACGTTAAATGAGTTTGAGAGAAAAAGAGTTAAGAAAAGCGTTGTGTCCCAAGTAAGGCACCGATTGGAGGCGTTAGGAGATAAACCACTTGCCGCACTCCAAGAGCAACTGTCCCGGGTAGGTCTGCGTCCGGCTTATATGTCTCCCGCCGACGCCAGCAGGAGATGACGAAACCTTACCTGGGTGAGGGGTTGCCAGATGTCGCCATGTGCCAGAATTTTTTTTTTTTTTTTTTTTTTTTTTTTTTTAAGGAGAATTTTTATGTGATGCCTGCTCCCCCACCCCTACCAGATTTTTTTTTTTTTTTTTTATGGGAGGAGAATTTTTATTTGATGCCTGCCACCACCCTACCCACCCATCCCTCACTCCCTTTGCAAAGTTCGTGGTACCAAAAGAGCAACAACCTAATCAGAATTTGCCCCTGTTCACAAACCAAGAACAACAACTTACAGAACATTAAGAAATACTATATGAAATGCGGATGAAACGAGAAGGCACAAGAATCTCAAAAGTAAGACATCAAGAAAACCAAGAAGAATCTTCAAGGAGTCGTCAATATAAAGACTACAACTCCACATCTCCATCCATCTCCAAAAGTCACTTAGTTGAGAAAATCCGAGGAATAATTTTGATGAATAACATATTCTTATGATTCTTCGGTAAATTGACATAAACATCTCTGTCCTCGTGTGAATGAAAACAACGAATTTTGGGGTCACAAATAACCTCGAGGAAGTGGTGGGTGTGGCAGCGGATCCTTGGCTGTGATTGGTGGATCCCATCGTACGATCCTCTCCTATTGGTGGAAACTAGGGGTAGATCTGGAGACCTGTTGTGCATCAGATGCTGCCATGAATTCCTCTCTCCCCCCTCTCCCCCCCTCTCTCTCCCTCCTCTCTCCCACCTTCCACCCCCCAGAAAAACATCGAGGTACAGGTGGTCAACAAAAACAGACTGGAGGTGGATGGATACTCTCTCTCTCTCTCTCTCTCTCTCTCTCTCTCTCTCTCTCTCTCTCTCATTCTCTATCTCTCTTTCTCCCTCCCTCTCTCTCTCTCTCTCTCTCTCTCTCTCTCTCTCTCTCTCTCTCTCTCTCTCTTCCTCTCATTCTCTCTCTCCCTCCCTCTCTCTTCCTCTCTCTTGATCTCTCTCTCCCTCCCTCTCTCTTCCTCTCTCTTGATCTCTCTCTTCCTCTCATTCTCTCTACTTCCCTCTCACTCTCTCACTCACTCTTTCCCTCTCTCTCTCTCTCTCTCTCTCTCTCTCTCTCTCTCTCTCTCTCATTCTCTCCCTCTCTCTCTCTCCTCCCCCTCTCTCTCTCCCTCTCACTCTCTCTCCTTTTCACCCCCCTCTCTCTCTCATTCTCTCTCCCCCTCTCTCTCTCATTCTCTCTCCCCTTCTCTCTCTCTCTCTCTCTCTCTCTCTCTCTCTCTCTCTCTCTCTCTCTCTCTCCCTCTCTCTCCCTCTTTCGCTCTCTCCCTCTCTCTCTCCCTCCCTCCCTCCTTACCATCTCTCTCTCTCTTTTGATCACGAGCAGGTCACCCAGGTGTTTATCATAACCTCAGCCTTCTCGAAGAGGGCAACTAACAACGCGTCTGGAGAAACTTCTTCAAGAAATTCGTCCCGATAATTCCATCAGCGACCATCAATCATCATCCATCGCATACGCCAGGAGTCGCGTTACTTCACTCACACGCTGTCACCAGTCCCCCACGGTCTCCCTCAGCAAGCTCCCATACACCCGCCCCTCCCACTCCTTACGACGACTCTCTGTGTATTAAACAACGTAGAGATGTAACAATCACTTCCATCCCCTCCTACGTCAGTGTAATACAGTTCTCGAGGTCCCATTGTATTAAAATACAATTTTTTTTTCATTCAGATTGAGTTCCCACGTATATGCGCGCACACACACACACACACACACACACACACACACACACACACACACACACACACACACATATATATATATATAGTATATACACCCACACATATATATATATATATATATATATATATATATATATATAACATATGCATATTATATATATATATATGTATATACATATATATATATATAATCAACCACATTTGCTCCGGGTTCTAGGACAACTAGAGCAAGTGGCAATCACTGGAGCCTTCGTGCTTACACTGCGGGACAGTGGCCCAAGGCGCTGCTGTCCTTGGGCAGTGCCGGCTTCACACCAAGAGCGTTGTCTGAAAAAGTTGCTTGAAAGACTTCACTGGGAAGAAAAGAAAATCTTGTTTGACAACGTAAATCCTGCCTCTTACGGTATCTTGAATAATGTACCCAAATTGGCGTCTATATCTATCTATCTCGCTTTCTCTCTATGTCTATCTATCTATCTATCTATCTATATCTGTTTATCTGTGATTTTTCTGTCTCTGTCTCTCTGTGTGTCTGTCTGTCTGTCTCTATCTCTGTTTCTATACATCTGTGTATCTGCATGTCTTTTTGTCTCTATCTCTTTTTATATATCTATCTGTCTCGTTGTATCCCTGTCTCTCTCTCTCCATATGTATATATATATAATATATATATATGTATATATATATATATATATATATATGTATATATATAATATATATATATGTATATCTGTCTGTCTATTTCTATATATCTATCTACCTCTTGCTCTATCTGTGTATCTGTCTTTCTATATATATCTGTGTATGTATGTATCATGTATCTAACTATCGTCCTCTCTCTCCCTATCTTATATCTATGTTTCTTGCTATCTATCGTTCTCTCTCTCTCTCTCTCTCTCTCTCTCTCTCTCTCTCTCTCTCTCTCTCTCTCTCTCTCTCTCTCTCTCTCTCTCTCTCTCTCTCTCACTCTCTCAAACTTATGTAACATGGTTTTACCTTCTGGAACGCAGCGCCTTGTTCATGGTGTTTCCAGTGACCTTTTAGTCTTGGCCTTCTCCACAGCTTCAGGAGGTTGAAGTCACCTCCACCTGCAACTTAGGAGGTTGCTTGGAACAATGAAGGCGGACCCAACACCTCTTCGTGAGGTCCTAAGCGCAATGACTTTATTTTTATTTTATTTTATTTTATCTCTTCTTTTTTTTTCTTTTTTTTCGTGAAAAATCGATGATTTAACGTTGTTTTGAACGAAAAATTATGGGTCAGATTTTTTTTAAGCCTGGCACTGACATACAGACATGTAGCCTATGCATGAACAGGCGCGTACATATAAAACATACACACACAAATACACATGTTTACGCACACATATGTGCATACTCTCACACACACAGACGTATGCACACACAACCCGTAGTCTCTGTGTCACACACACACACACACACACACACACACACACACACACACACACACACACACACACACACATACACACACACACAAGCACAGAAGACAAATTGAACACAGACACACACACACACACACACACACACACACACACACACACACACACACACACACACACACACACACACACACACACACACACACAAACACACGTGCAGATTCGAGTTTATAAACAAGTTCTGGGGACAAAGAACATTATTAGAAGTTGAAACCGGTTTTTGTGGAATAAAGAATAAACAGCGAGATGCTGCCAGAAAAAACTTGGTCCCGTTATGTACTAGTTAATACTAGTAAATAAAGTTTACGCACGTTCATACGCACATACACGTATATACATATAAACATACATACAGGACATACATACTCGATGGCGCAGTGGTTAGAGTTCCCGGCCGCCACTACGGCTGTCCGGGTTCGAATCCCGCTCAGGGCTGAAATAATTTCAGTTTCGCTGCGTTGCGAGTCGTTACTCCAGCTCTCGTGAGAGGGGAGTTGGGTGTGGGTGTGTGCGTGTAAGGTAACAGCATTACCCATAGATCGGTCATGTATGAGCTCTGAGCTCTCTTCCGGGAGGGAAATAGCTGTCGATCACGAGTCCAACACGTGGTCCAAGACCATGGTGAATCACGTACATACATAAATACAAGATCGAGAGAAAAGGAAGTCTGTCCATTTTGCATAAATAGTTATGTACGCGCATGCACACACATGCATACGCACACACACACACACACACACACACACACACACATGTACACACGCACAAACACATACACACTCGTAGATACATACACACGCACACGCAGTCACACATACTACCAGACACACATGCATACACAAACGCTCGCGCGCGCGCGCATACACACACACACACACACACACACACACACACACAATACACATACGGACACACACGGACATACACAAACGTTCACACACACACACACACACACACACACACACACACACACACACACACAAGTGGCTCTTTCCTACGGCCGAAACCGTCACTAGATTTGTTTACTCGCGTGTGGCCTTGGCTTCAGGCCACAAGCAAACGTTTTTTTTCTTTTTTTATGGTCCTGCACTGGAGGTTTGGGAGAAGGATGCATGTCTGTCGTATTCCTGGAAGTGGGGGGATGGGGGAGGTTGGGAGGAGGGGGGAAGGTTGGGGGAGGGGGAGGGGAGTGTGATATGAGGGGGGTTGGGGCGTTAGATACTCGTTGGGATTGTTTTGCTGTTGTGTATATATGTGTGTATATATATATATATATATATATATATATATATATATATATATATGTGTGTGTGTGTGTGTGTGTGTGTGTGTGTGTGTGTGTGTGCTAGTAAGAACACGGGTACGTGTGTTCACTTATACAAAGTAGACCACTTGGAAAAAGAAACTAACGAAGCAGAGCGCATTCGTATATTACATCTTCAATGCACTGGATGTAATATACGAAAGCGCTCTGCTTCGTTAGTTTTTTTCCCAAGTGGTCTACTTTGCATATATATATATATATATATATATATATATATATATATATATATATATATATAAATATATATATATATATATATATATATATACGTGTGTGTGTGTGTATAGATAGATTGAACTTCGTCTTCGGAATTTCTAGACATTGGTATTCGACAATATTAAAACAAAACAAAATAGAACATTTTCTTACATTTCCAAATAATTTCGAAAACCATGTCCGTTTTTAATATTAGATCGCTCCATTACTTTTTTAATTTGTTTCTTCTTCATCAGTTTTAGTTATGAACTGAATTTGGCAAAATGTTGTGTCAATATATAATTTGACGAAATCCAATTTAGCAAAACGTAGTTTGGCGAACGACGATTTGGCAAAATCGAATTTGGCGAAAAATGTCATTCATCCAAGCTTACGCCAGAACGAAAATCCCGACATAACTCTGGGCGCCCCGAGACACGAAAGACAAATGTGACCAGTGGTATCCCATGCAAACTAAGTGGCATGCGTCTATGAGAGTCTTCATCCCTTCCTTCAGGTGTCAGGTAACGAGAGGGGCAGTTGACAGCAGCTAAAATAAACAAATAATACTATTACAACAAAATGGAGACTTAGTAGACCAAGAGAGAGAGAGGGAGAGAGAGAGAGAGAGAAGGGGGGAAGGGGGTGGTGGGAGAGGAGCTACTCCAGACCAACCAATCAGCACGCGAGTACTGTACCCCACGACCTTTCGGTGCTCGTGCACTCGAAGTCAGATCTCGAGTTCGATAGACCACCAAGAACGCACTTCGTATTACGCACTTCGGAAGTTTCGACTGTGTGCGTACCCAGTGGGTGATGATGACGATGTCTACGTATCTCTCTCTCTCTCTTTCTTTCTTTCACTCTTTCTCTCTCGTCTCTCTCTCTCTCCCTCCCTCCCTCTCTCTCTCTCTCTTTCTCTCTCTCACTCCTCTCTCTCATTCTCTCCTTTCACTCTCTCCCCTCTCTCTCTCTCTCTCTCTCTCTCTCTCTCTCTCTCTCTCTCTCTCTCTCTCTCTCTCTCTCTCTCTCTCTCTCTCTCTCTCTAGTTTACCAACAGTGTGGTTAATGAATGGAATAGACTTAGTGACCATGTAGTGAATTCTGAAACTATTGGTTGTTTTAAGAAAAGATCACATGACTTTACTGTTAGGGATGTCAGGTGGTAAGGGACACGGAACTGCCTAGTGTAGGTCTTATGGTCTCCTGCAGTCTCCTCCATTCTTATGTAAGACGAGAGTGATCTCCTGGTAGTAAGCCTCGAGTAGCTGCGTTCCCGAAAGGTGATGACGATGTTTACAAGTCCACAAGAAACCGGTCGAAGATTTCATGTGATATGTATGCCCATACAAGTTTTTGTGTACATGCATACACACGTGTACACGTGTGCACCTCACTCCGACACGCTCAACACCCCACGTGCACACCACACTTTACAAATAACCTTACCAAGACGTGTAAAGTGAGGTGCGAGGGCTGTGTCATCACAGAAGTGGATAGACCAAAGGTTCTGCAGTGGACTAAGTCCGACCGCTTTCGTGTGTGTAGCACTGCGTATATGCGCTTGCGTGTCAGTTTTTAACTGAACCGCAGGTTCCTCGTGGTCTTATGTGTTATGGTGTCAGTTTCTATGTACCAGTTTCACTCCAGTCATATAGCTAGATCCTGTTGCAAGTCTAAACACGAACCGTTGTTCCCCAGTGTCTCTCGAGTTGTTTTGGATCATCAGCTAACACACTAAAACAGTTGTGGTAGATCATTTATGTCTGTAGTGACTGTCATCGGCACAATTACTGATCCACGAGGAACTCCGCACTTGACGTGTCTCTAGCTGCAATATTTCTCTTTTAATTTAATTTATCTTCATTCTTTTGTCTAGAAAACATAAGGACAAATGTGTGTGTGTGTGTGTGTGTGTGCGTTTGTGTGTTCATGTGTATGCGAGTGTGTGCATGTATGTGTGATTCACCATGGTCTTGGATCACATGTTGGACGCGTGATCGACAGTTATTAACCTCCCGGATGAGAGCTCAGAGCTCGTATGACCGATATATGGGTAATACTGTGACCTTACACGCACACACACACCCAACTCCTCGCCCACGAGAGTTGGAGTAACATCCCGTAGCGAAGCGATACTGAAATTATTTCAGACCTGGGCGAGATTTGAACCCGGAGTGACGTAGTGGCAGGCGAGAACTCTAACAACAGCGCCACAAGGTGTGTATATGAGTGTGTGTGTATGTGTGTCTATTTGTGTGTGTGTGTGTGTGTGTGTGTGTGTGTGTGTGTGGAGTGACCATGCTAACGCTGAAGTGAATATTTTTTGCGTGTTAGACAAAACTAGATTTCTCCAAAACAGAATCTAGACTTTCTAGGCCCTTCTAGAGACATGAATAGTAACAGGAATTTATCATTCTCGAAGAAAAAAAAAAGTAGTTGGCCTTCGTCTATTGTTAGGCCGAATATTTATAGCAAAAATATTGGCGAAAATATTCAAGAAAAATGACTAGAAAGTTGAATCTGTAGGACAGCTTCTGAGTGCCACATGACTATTGTTAACTTTTAAATTTGACCTCACTAGTGCCCGATGATTTTATCCTGAGCCTTTCCCTCAACCCATCCTAAGCCCAATCAGTGGAATATATATATATATATATATATATATATATATATATATATATATATATATATATATATATATATATTTCCCCGTGGGGGTAGGGGGCAACCACCAAGTAAATGAGCGTCAACCCTGACCGAGTGTCAGCCCCTCAGGGTTGCACCTTGAGACTTAGGTGAGAGTGCTGACGATATCGAATCAGAGTAGAGAGATGGGTCTCCTTGACGTCCTTCTCGCAAGACCACAACAAACAAGTCTTCAGTGTTGGTTCTACGTTGGTCCTATGTTGGTCCTACGTTGGTCCAATGTTGGTCCCACGTTGGTCCCACATTGGTCTCATGTTGGTCCTACATCGGTCCTATGTTGGTTCCACATTGGTCCTACGTTGGTCCCACATTGGTCTCACGTTGGTCCTACGTTGGTCCCACATTAGTCTTACGTTGGTCCCACGTTGGTCCTACGTTCGTCCCACGTTGGTCCCATGTTGGTCCTACGTTGGTCCCACGTTGATCCTACGTTGGTCCTACGTTAATCCCACGTTGGTCCCACGTTGGTCCTACGTCGGTCCTACGTTGGTCCTACGTTGGTCCTACGTCGGTCCTACGTTGGACCCACGTTGGTCCCACATTGGTACTGTTGCTCCCACGTTGGTCCTATGTTGGCCCCACGTTGGTCCCACGTTGGTCCTGCGTTGGTCCCACGTTAGTCCCACGTCGGTCCTACATTGCTCTCACATTGATCCTACGTTGGTCCTACGTTGGTCCTAATTGCTTGAAGACTGATCATCGAAGACAAGGTCTCAAGTACTTTGTAAACCTGTTTGCCCCGGTAGAGTCCTTCAGGAAATTTTGTTTTTGTTAATGCCAGACTATTTCGTTCAGCTCGACTGAACAGGTTCGATCGTCATTGGCCAGAGCAAAGGTTCCGAAATCCCTCGTTGTAACTCAGAGGTCGGTACTGCCCCTAGTATTACAAAGTGATATTTTTTACGGTCGTGGTGGTTTGTCTAGAAGAGAGAGGTGAGTTTGTTCACATCCAGTGCAGCTGGGCACTTGCACAGCAACCACAGGGATAGTTGTTGGACATCCGCAGCTGGTTCTACTTCTGGAGGTGGTCAGGTGGAATCGTCGACCACAGATGGTGATCCCACGGGAATTCCTTGGTATCGATGGTCAGGATTGGCTTCAGAACGTTGCATTGGTGAGTGCATACGGAGGATTCGTTCCTGACATGAGAGACAGGTGGTTCTGTGGCGTCCAGCTGATCATGTGGCACTCAGCTGGTTCTATGGTACATTTGGAGCCGGGGACAGTGTCGTAAGACCATCTTTTTTAAGGTAGGTAGCTTGAGACGTAGAGTTTTGTTATGTATGAGGAATATATAACTGTTTATGAAATACTGTTTGGGGTGAGGCCATCAATCGGAATACTATGGAACGCTGCTAATGATAAAGCAAAAATTTAATTTTCTTCTTTTTTCTTCATTTCCTCTTCTTCTGCCCTTTTGTTTCCTTTCCTTCCCCACCTTCTTCTTTCTTCATAGAGAGAAACCTCTCTTGTTCTTGAAACTATCTACACATTTTCTACTGCGCATTGAAACCGCCAACGAAACCTATATATCTATATACCTACCCCCACTCATTCCACTCCCCTCCACCACCCTCTCCACCTTCTCATCCATCTTAGTTCCTGCCATCGAAGAACCTGAAACCGCGAAAGACACTTCTTGCAGAAGCCAAGAGAACCAGTGGAGGAACCCAGAGGATATGTTCTTCCTGGAACCGAGCCAGGAAGAGGAGGAGGAGGAAGAGGGGACTGGAACCCAGAATCCAGGGACACAGGGACTTTTAGGGACAGGAAGTAAGGACACGAAGGTAGAATAAGGATCAGGACACAAACAGGCCCTCATTCTGGGAAGCTCTTCAGGGGGCAATTACCATAGTAGGAAGAGCGTAAACAGGGAACTTCTTACGGACCTGACACGTGAGCTTTTCAAAAGCGGCAGTTCACCTCTCACGGCCTCTACAAGAGACATTTTCTCATTGGTGTGAGATGGGAATTTCTCACGGATATGAATTGGGTACTTCTCACGGACTTCACACGTGAGCTTTTCAAAAGCGGCAGTTCACCTCTCACGGCCTCTACAAGAGACATTTTCTCATTGGTGTGAGATGGGAATTTCTCACGGATATGAGTCGGGTACTTCTCACAAGCGTGTGGTAGGGACCTCTCACAGTCATGAAGTGGTGTAAGGAAGGGGACCGCCTTATAAATGTGGGGACCTCTCACGGGCCTGAAGTGGGGACCTCTCACGAACGTGAGGTGGGGATTCTATATACATGCAAGTTAGATGTATACATATACATGTATACATATACATGTGTATATATATATATATATATATATATATATATATATATATATATATATATATATGGTGAAGGTGGGTGAGGAAGACATAAATCAACCTGTCACAATGCCTCAATATATATATATATATATATACATATATATATATATATATGTATATACATATATATATGTATGTATATACATATATATATATATGTATATATATATATATATATATATATATCGAGATTAAGATTGAGGTTGAACTTTAGAGAGCGAGTGAGAGAAAGAGGAGACAACACAAGAACTCATGAGGTCGATGACTCTACCCCCCCCCCTAAATGCGCAGTAAGCGACCAAAAAGGAAAATTTTGCGCAGGTGAAGATCACTTCAACTGACGCAATAACCGGCATAGAAGCATTGGGCTGCCTGCATTCTGAGCCCCCATTCCTCACCATAATTCAATTTAATTATTTTATTTTGAAGTCGCCAGGTGATTTTATTAACCCTTTGGGGGTAATGAAGAAATACATGGCGAGGGTTAAGTAATTGATGTACCTGATAGTTGAATGATAATTCAATTACATTTAATTTAGTAAATGGGGATAAACATAGACTACATCATTATTTATTTTTTATTATTATCATTATTTTTTTTTTTTTTTTTGCTTGTGTGATATGAATGTATATTGCTATTTTTGTACATAATCTGAACAATACTTTTTTCTTACCTTATTTTATTTATTTTTATTTATTTATTTACTTATATTTGTTTATTTATTTATTATTTATTTTTTGTCACTTTATAATGGCTATGAATTTTTTGTATGGAAATAAGGTGGTTAGTGGAGAAATACATCAAACCGAAGGAATTAATGATGGAGGAAAAGCTGAGAATCCCTTTGTTACAGCCAGCGCTCCTAAAACCAGACACTCTGTGATTCACCATGTTCTTGGATCACATGTTGGATTCGTGATCGACAGCTATTTCCCTCCCGGAAGAGAGCTCAGAGCTCATATATGACCGATCTATGGGTAATGCTGTGACCGTACACACACCCAACTTCCCGCCCACGAGAGTTGGAGTAACGACTCGCAGCGCAGCGATTCTGAATTTATTTCAGCCCAGGGCGGGATTCGAAGTCGGACTGCCGTAGTGGCGGCCGGGAACTCTAACCGTTGCGCTATTGAGTCGTGGGTTGGTCACTGTGCGCAGTACATGTAGTCGGCAGTGTTGACAAACTTTGTTTTCTAGGTATTTTCAAACAGACGCACTTTGTGTGTGTGTGTGTGTGTGTGTGTGTGTGTGTGTGTGTGTGTGTGTATGCGTGTGCGCAGTTGGCGATCGAAACAGAAACTCCTGCGCAGGTTACTGATGATGCAATACCCAACATGTGAGCGAAGAACCGCTGCAGTGCAGATTGTGCCATAAATGACGCAATACATATATATATATATATATATATATATATATATATACATAATTGTGTGTGTGTACTGAGAGCCCCAAGCTCGCAATACGTAGATTTAACTTAGAAGTAAGTAAAAACAATTTACAAAGGATTACAAAGGCGGTGCTTGCCGACATGAGACCTTTTGGTCTATATCTAGGTCGGATGCGAAAAAAAACATAATGATGATAAACAAATAAGTGAATAAATAAAAACTATAATAATGTAAATGATAGATAAAATACATAAATAAATGCATAGGTAAATTTCCCAACTCCGTCATCAATGATTCATATAAACTTCTTGTCCAGGCAGTTTATTGTAACATAAATGGAAGTTTTGATACTCACTCAGATAAACACCTAAGGATCTGTTTAAACTTAACTAAAGACGTTTTCTATTTCATTGTGAGTTGGAATTACTTCTTACAACAAATATTATTCAATTCTTGTTTCCTCCTCACTTTCCTTAATGTCATATGTTCTTCTTGCCATCCTAAGACTATGATAACTTTTCTTGTGTCGGCTAGATTTCAAATAAGCACCTCCTTTTTATTTATTCTATTTTATTCATTTATATATTCTATTTTATTTATTATTTTTATCATTATTATTAAATATAGATAGCAACGTCTATTGACCTTCGACACTTAGTATTGCATCAGTTATGCTTAGTAAAGCACTTAACAATGTGAATATAACAAAAGAAACAATTAAAAGGTGTATAGACAAACTCAAAGTTAATAAAACACCAGGCCTGACGGTTGGCATCCAAGAATCTTAAAGGAAATGAAAAATGAGATTTGTTGTTCCATTAGAAATTATTTTCAAGAAATCCATCATATCCGGAGATGTCCCAAGAGAATGGAAGCTAGCTAACGTTACTCCCCCCATATTCAAAAAAGGTGACAAAAAGAAAACCAAATAACTATAGGCCTATTAGTTTGACTTCGATCGTAGGAAAAATAATGGAAAACTATCATCAGAGATGCTATCGAATATCATTTAGAAAGTAACCGTTTGATAAATGATAGCCAACATGGTTTCAGGACGGAAACGTTCTTGCGTGACTAACTTACTCGAATTCTACAACACAGTTGTCTCGAATTATGACAAAAGAAACAATATAGATTTAATATATCTAGACTTTGCAAAAGCTTTTGATACCGTCCCACACGAAAGACTACTTACTAAATTAGCTTTGCATGGAATAAGTGGTAGCCTATTAGGTTGGAACTAGTAATTGGTTGAAAGGTCGAAAACAGAGAGTTGTTTTAAATGGAAAAACTTCTGGATGGAAAAGTGTTGCAAGTGGAGTTCCTCAGGGGTTTCCGTTCTTGGGCCACTTCTATTCATAGTATATATAAATGATTATAGACCATGGACTAAAATCTACTGTTTCCAAATTTGCTGATGATACAAAACTGTGCGGAGTGGCAAATGATCGCTTAAATCAATTAGATATTCAAGAAGATTTAGATAAATTACAGCAATGGTCTGAAAGTGGCTAATGAAATTTAACACGAGTAAATGCAAGGTAATGCACATAGGTAAAAATAACAGTACTATTACAAGTTATCTGGAAATTCGTTAACAAAAGTGGACAGTGAAAAAGATCTCGGCGTAATTATCAGTAACGACCTCAAATCATCCAAGCAGTGTATTTCAGCCTCTGAGAAAGCAAATAAGATTCTGGGATTGATTGCGCGATCTTTTGATTTCAAAAGTCCATCACTCATTAACAAGCTATATAAATCGTTAGTTCGCCACATTTGGAATATGCTGTTTCCGTATGGTCACCGAATCTCATTAAAGACATTGACAGACTGGGAAAAAAGTACAACGGCGAGCCACAAAACTGATTCCAAATATCAAATATAAATCATACGAAAATCGACTTAAGCACATGAATCTGTTTTCCCCTAAAAAAGCGTAGACTCAGAGGTGACTTGATACAGGTCTTTAAGATTTTTAAAGGGAATTTGACAACATCAAAAGTGACAAAATTTTCACATTGAATGAGAATCAGACAAGAAACAATGGTCTCAAACTGTCCGGAAAATAGATTCAATTTGGAAGTAGGTAGAAACAACTTTGCCAACCGTGTAGGTAATGAATGGAATAAACTTCCTGCACAGGTAGTGCAATGTAGTTCAGTTCGAAGCTTTAAGAATCATTTAGATAAATACCTAAGTAAGATGCTGTAATTATTATAATTTATGTTATATTATTTGTTTTTTGTTTTGTTATAATTTGTCTGTCTGATTTTCATTTATTATTAGTTATATGTCAATTTATTATCATTTACTATTTACCTGTTTGTTTGTTATTCAACTATACCAATGCATTTATTTATGTATTTTAATTGTTATTTACATTGTTATAGTTTTAATTTATTATTAATTTTTTTTTTTTTTTTTTTTTTTTTTTTTTTTTTTTTTTTTTTTTTTTTTTTTTTTTTTTTTTTTTTTTTTTTTTTTTTTTTTTTTTTTTTTTTTTTGCATCCGACCTAGATATGGATCAAAAGGTCTCCTGTCGGCATGCTTTGCCTTTGTAATCCTTTTGTAATCCTTTGAAGACCGTCATACGTCTCAAGATAAAGTACTAGGAGCCACCTCGATGAGAATTAAAACCCACAAAATATCAGCGATATTGACGCATCGCGATTTGGTTTTGTCATTTGCAAACCCTTCGTCATCTCATGTTTACGTTTTGAAAAACCTATTTTTCTCCTAGTGACTCTTATTACTGTAGCTGTTGGCCCTCATCATGTCTGGGATTTTGCTGTGCGGTGACTTCCCCGTTATTACACTAGGTTAGATAGGACTCCACGACAATGAAATATAGAATTCACCTAAGAGCGCCATTCTCTTGCCGTGTGTGTATATCTGTGTGTACTTGTTTGTGTGTGTGTGTGTGTGTGTATGGGTCATTACTGAGATCTCATTATCCAGTGACGGCCCCATTATTACACTAGGCATGATAGGACCCCACAAGTATGAAATATATTATTCATCTAAGAGCGTCATTCTATCGCCGTGTGTGTGTGTGTGTGTGTGTGTGTGTATGTATGTACGGATCATAACTGGAATATCATTATCAAGTGACTTCCCTGTTATTACACTAGGTTTGATAAGACCCCACGGCGATGAAGTATGTTATTTATCTAAAAACATAATTCTACTGTCATGTGTGTGTGTGTTTGTTTGTTTGTACGTGTGTGTGTGTTTGTACATGTATGTTTGTGTGTGTGCGTGTGTGTGTATTTGCGCGCGCGCACACACGCAAGTGCGTTTCGAAGAGGTGAAAGACATTCCGTCTGACGCAACTTCGTCTACTGTGGCGTGTAACACTATCTCCCCTCTCCCCCCTCTCCCCCTCTCCCCCTCCCCCCTGCTTCATCTGCTGTGACCTTCACCCACCGAACTCTGGCTTTCTTCTTTCCTACCCACACACACCTTCTTCCTCTGACCCAAACCTACCTACTGCGTCTTCTCTACATCCTATAGAATTCCGTAATCGTCCTACACACGAACACACGCGTCTGTGAAACAAACACACACACACACACACACACACACACACACACACACACACACACACACACACACACACACACACACACACACACACACATACACATACACATACACACATTGGAGAACTCGGAGGACTTCCTGAAAGACCGATCCATGACAACATTACTAAGAGAGAGAAGTCGTTGGGGGAGTTTCGCAAAGGTCTCCGCTGACCACGGGCACCAATATGTTTGCAGACAACGCAAAAGTTTGGAGGAGAGTAGAGTACAAGATGAAGAAGCTTACAGATATTTACAATGTGTATTTGTACACACACACACACACACGCATACACACACACACACACACACACACACACACACACACACACACACACATATATATATATATATATATACATATATATATGTATATGTATATATATATATATATATATATATATATATATATATATATATATATATATATGTACAACACTGAATGGGTCCCGGTGAATGGAGATACATTTTTATCAAGCACAGTGCACCTTAATTCTAAGCCATCAATATCGGGAGGTCTGTGGAGGCCAACATGTTGTTATTGAAACGTGTGTAAATATATATATATATATATATATATATATATATATATATATGTGTGTGTATATATATATAATTTTTTCAGTGTCATGGAAGACCACATGACAAAGACAAGATGAAGGAAGAATACCAAGAAATGTAGTTTTCCGTGCATATGCATCTATAATAGGAATGAAAAAAACAGGAATTTATTGAAAGCTATGTTTGACAGTTGAAGACAAAGACGCACTACCCTTTGAGTGTAGTTCCTTTCCTGCACAATACAAGTAGATAAATACACACACACACACACACACGCACTCAACGGCGCAGCGGTAGCGTTCGCAACCGCTACTCCAGCAGTCCGAGTTCGAATCCCCCTCCCAGGATTGAAATAATTTCAGTGTCACTGCGCTGCGAGCCGTCACTCCAACTTTAGTGGGCAGGGTGTTTGGTGTGTGTGCGTGTAAGGTCACAGGATTACACATAGATCGGTCATATATGAACTCTGAGCCCTCATCCGGGGGGGTAAGAGCTGTCGGTCACGAATCCAACACGTGGTCCAAGACCATGGTGAATCACACACACACACACACACACACACACACACACACACACACACACACACACACACACACACACACACAATGTTAAAAAATGAAAATAAAAAATGAAGAGGAGGCAATGAGAAAAATCTAGGATATCAGGAAAGGAGGCAGAGGGAAAACACACAATTAAAACAAGAGTTTTATTCATTTGTGTGTTTTCCTTCTGCTCTCTTACAACCTGTCAGGATGTCGACACATATCAGAAAAGATGTTTGAGTACGGTTAAGAACAACTTCAACATCAATAACATCAACAACAGAACAAAACGGCAACAACGACAGTGACAACAAAGAGGCGCCTTTTTTTAATCTATCAATTTATTTTTATTCGTTTTATTATATTTTATTTATCTATTTTTCATTTATTTGATATATTTTTTATTTATTCTTATTTATTTATTTTCTATTTATTTATTATTATTATTATTATTTTTTTTTTTTTTTTTTTTTTTGAGAGAGAGAGAGAGAGAGAGAGAGAGAGAGAAAGGTGTTTAAAGGAAAGAGAAAGCCGAAAGGAAAGTAAAGATTGGAACATCGACAGTCATGGTTGTCTTAGAAATAATAATAATAAGACAGGGGTGTAGGATAACATGCTGTTTTGACGAGGACATAGAGAGAGTAAGGTGAGGAAACCGCGGAATGAAAAGTAATTTTGTGTTCCCCACGACGAGAGATGAATTTGGGAACAGAACCCTCCCCTCCACTCCCCTCCACTCCCCTCCACCCCCTTCGTCCCCATCCCCTCCATCTCCATCGTCATCACTCCCAACCTTGCCGAGGTTCGCTTTCTTGTTTACGCCCAATTTGAATCCAGTCCACTACGTCTCGAGCCTGTCTCTGGTATCGTGGAAAATTTCCAATGTTTTGTGTATACGAACACACACACACACACACACACACACACACACACACACACACACACTCGGTGGCGCAGTTGGTAGAGGCTCAGACTCTCAGCACGGTGGTACCGGGGGTACTGGGTTCGAATCCTGCCCAGGGCTGAAATTAATTCAGTATCGCTGCGCCTCGAGTCGTTACTCCAACTCTCGTGGGCGGGGAGTTGGGGGGATGTGAGTGTAAGGTCATAGCATTACTCATAGATCGGTCATACGAGCTCTGAGCTCTCTTCCGGGAGGGAAATAGCTGTCGATCACGAGTCCAACACGTGATCCAAAGACCGAGGTAAATACACACACACACACACACACACACACAAATACACACACAGAGAGAAAATTAACTGATTAAAAAATAAAGATGAAATAAGTGATAATGAGAAGGGATGGCCAAGACATGAATATGAGAGTTATAGCATAGGAAAGTGAAGAGATTTCACAATGACATATATCTTACAAACAAAAAGGAATGAGGCAGATTACAAGCACAATGATAAACATAATCGAACAATTGGAAATAAGTTACTGAAAAGAAGGAACTATAACTGAATGGAGATTTCAATCGTGGAGAGGTGCGATGGGAGGAGTGGAAGACAGCCTGGAAACAGTAAGGAATCGTGAGATGATACATTATTAAATATGACAAGAAATAGTATAATGACCCAATGTGTAAAAGAACCTCAGCTGAATAAAATGTATATTAACCAGGATAAAATCTGAAAATGGAGATTAAAACCTTTAGAAATGATGCATCGTGGTTTACAGCCACATGTTTGAAAGTTTGTTTATGTCTACCATTTATTAATTTCTTCATTTCTACTTGTTTTATTTTGTTCATACTATTTATATATTTACTCATCTGTTTATCTATATATTTATTTATTGTTCTTATTCATATATTTCTCTATTCATTATTTTCATTATTCATTTATCGATTTTTATGTATATGTTTATATATTTGTTTATCTTATTTGATCTAATTTGGTTAACGATTTGTTTATTAATCCTTATGTATTTTTTTGTCTATTTATTCATTTATATGTTTTCATTTATTTATCTTTATATATTTATATATTTATTTTTACTTCTAGGCGCGTGAGGTGAAGATACTTTAGTAGATTAGAAACTGGTATCCGGTGCTGTGAGGGCAGAGAGTCAATTTACTTTTTAGAAGTCAAAGTTGTTTTCGTCAGCGTGGAATGAAAATAAGACTAACCAATCTCAACAAACTCGCAACAAGCTATGTCACTGGGTTTAACTTGGAAACTTAACCTAGTTTACCTTCGACGACGAGGCTCCTAACGTTGTTGTTGACCTTTGTAACTGCAGAGAACATAAGAATGAAGGATACTGTAAGAGACCATAAGGCCTACACTAGGCAGTTCCATGGCCATGACCACCAGTCCTCCCCATCCATAAAGTTGTCTGATCTTTTCTAATTGTGATGATGGTGATAACCACCTTTGGGGAAGAGGGGAATGTCTGTTGAGGAAGGACGGGAGAGGACAGAAGACAGGGGTGAATGGAGAATGGTTGCATATGGATGATGTGATTGCATGAGGTGGAATGGGCGGGGGGATGGGGGGTGAGGTAGTATGTGTGAGCAAAATTTGACGCAGCCCGAAGGGATTTCTCCCCGTCCTCTCCTTTTATGCAGTGGGGGGTCGCCGATTTAATGAAGCGGCCTTGCTGTGGATGTGCCGTGTCTTGCGACACTGCTTCTGACCCAGGGCAGTGGACAAGGTGCAGGGATGACCCGTCATCGAGGAGGTGCTCAGATAAGAGGGAGGGTGGAGGGGTGTGGAGTGTATTCAGGGATGGAATGGGTGGAAATGATTTTATGCCTTTCCCTTTTTGGCTACCTCCCTTGTAAGGGGGAAAAAGCCTTGGTATATGTATGTACTATTATTGCTTCTACTACTGATACTGGTAATACTACTACTGCTACTGCTGTTGTTTTTGCTACTACTACTACTATTATTAGTATTGCTTCTGGTATTGATGCTACTACTATTACTTCTAGTACTGATACTGGTAATATTACTACTACTACTGTTGTTTTTGCTACCACTACTACTAATACTATTACTAGTATTGCTTCTACTATTGATGCTACTACTATTACTACTACTACTCCTGATACTGGTAATATTACTAACTACTGCAACAACTACTACTATTCGTGCTACTAAAGTGCTACTACTGCTTTTGCCGCTTCTTTTACTATTACTATTATAAAATAGTATCTGAATCAGTTAGTAGGGGGATCCCTCGTCCCCACGCCCCTCCCCCCTGTATAATCACCTTTTATGACACACAGGCACACATTGGCGGGATTCTTGTCCCCCGGTCGAAGGGTGATAAGGAAAAATAAAGAGTTTGGAAGTCATAAGAGTGATTAAAGAAAGGAGATTTTATCAAAAAGAGCAACAGAAAGGAGGGAGAGTGAAAGTCAGAAATTATATGATATACATATATATATATATATATATATATATATATATATATATATATATATACAGTATATATATTATATATATATATATATATATATATACATGATAATAATCCTCAGCAAAATGGTATACTTTAAGTATTTTGTTCTGCTCAAGTATAGGAGTCTCTCCTTCCCCCCGCCCCTTCTCTCCCTCTCCCCCTCCCTCCCCCTCCCCTCCTTCCACAAGCCCTCAAGTACACAAAATCGTCTTCCTTTAACCAAAATAAAAACACGGAAGCGCGTCGCTGTCCAGGATGTTGTGAAATGAATCTGCAATTCTCCATCGAGCTGATATTCCTCAAGTTTAGGGGATTAACCAAGCCTCTGACGTCACAACATTTCAAAAGATATTATATATGATGACGTCACGCCCCCGTCCTGACGTCATACGTCCGCCAAACACGAAAATGCACAGACAACGCACGGCAATGATCGATGTCACAGGATGTCAAAAATTTATGGATCTGACGTCATCAAGAGAAGGCCAAACATGACTGTGACGTCATTGAGATGATGACGTCATAGTTGGACAATGGATATATAAGTTGAGTACGACTTTCTTATATTTATATGTTCGAATTACATACACCTACACGAAATGTCGCGTTCAACCCATACTCCATACGTGCACATACTAGCTAAATGCACTATCATAGCGGAGGTGGGTTGAACGCGACATTTCGTGTAGGTGTATGTAATTCGAGCATACAAATATAAGAAAGTCGTACTCAACTTATATCTCTCTTGATAGCGCATTGGTTTAAGTCACTGTAACTTTGTTACGGGTTAGCTGGGTTCGAATCCTCGGCTCGTCCACGTTTCAATTTCCAACGGATGTCTCCATCGAGCGATTCTTCAGTCTCGACTGCGATAGCATGGAATTAAAAGTGATTTGTGGTTGAAAAAAGATATTAATTGATCACTGGGAACCATTCAGTGTACATGATATATATATATATATATGTATATATATATATATTATATATATATATATATATATATGGGTGTGTGTGTATGTACATGATATGTACGTATGTACTACTGTATATGTACGTAATTATATATGTATATAATTTTTGTGTGAACCATATGTATGTATGTGTGTATATAAATTTATGTATGTACGTAATTCATGTACGTGTGTATATGAATTCATGTATCTGTATGTATGCATGTAAATTTATGTACGTATGTGTATATGTGCGCACCACTTTTTTTTTTTTTTTTCCGAAATACTCGAGACTTTTGTGCCGGGCACGGGTGTCGCGTCTTCCGTTTTCTTTTATTAATTATCTTTTATTTTTCGCGTTCTGTATTGCCACGTCATCACCAAGAACCAGACGCCTTTCAAGGGCACAGAAACAGATTTATGACGTCATAACGTTACGAACCGTCTCCACACGTGTGAAGAGTTGTGTAACTGTTGTTCGTTTAATTCAACCTTGCGAAAATTTACTAAGAAATCAAATGGAATAAAATATTCTCAAGTCATGAGATCAAATATCTTGAAAAGCTGCACACATTCAGGCGAAGAGTGATAGAAAGTAGAAAATAAAAAATGAATAGATAAATAGATAAAAAAAAGTAATTAAATAAATAAATAAATATTACCAATATAATTCTATTATCAATATAATTCTATTATTATTATTATTATTATTATTATTATTGTTATTATTACCAGTATTATTGTCACTATTACTATTATTAGTAGTAGTATTATGATTATAATTCTCATTATTATTCGGTTACTATTATTATTATGATCATTATTATTATTAGTATTATCATTGTAACTAGTACTATTATAATTATTACTACTACTACTACCACTTCTATAATTATTATCATCATTATCATTATTTTGTTGCTGATGTCGCCCTTGTTGGTATTGTTATTTTATTACCATTATCAATAGCAGTCGTACTAGTAGAACAAACTGTGGTGACTGCATGATTTTTTATACTGTCAATATTCTAGGTATTTTATTGACACCCTTACGGACCAGAGTCGCAGATCATTATTTCATGAATGGCAACTGCACAAAAAAAAATATATATATATATAAATTATCGGTTTGATGTCGCTGCCATTAGCGTATTTCCCTCATATATATATATATATATATGCAAGGTAACCACTAATGAAAAGAAACGACAGGAGCAGAGTGCTTTCGTGTATCACATCTTCAGTGCATTTCTACATTGAAGATGTAATATACGAAAGCCGTCTGCTCCTGTTGTTTCTTTGGGGATGTCCGTTCAGGGTCAACAGGTCATCTGTGGAGCACACGTTTCTAGTGTTTTTATTGCATATACATATATATATATATATATATATATACATATATATATATATATATATATATATATATATATATATATATTAAGTTCCACCTATTCCTTAAAACTCTCCTTTTACCACCTATATGACTTCACAATATTGTCCACCAGGATAGAAGTGTATTGTCGACGAAATAGATTAATAATTAATTTTTCTTTCTCTGGTGAACTCACTTTAGACGCTGGATCACATTCCTTGTATAATGAATGACTAATGTGTGTGTGTGTGTGTGCGTGGGTTTGTGTGTGCGTGTGTGTGTGTATATATATATATATATATATATATATATATATATATATATATATATATACATGTACAAATACGAAAGGCTTTTCCCCCCTTAGAAAGGAAGTAGCCCAAAAAAGGCATAAAATCCACTACCACCCATTCCATCCCCACATACTTCACTCCCATCCACCCCAATCCCTCCCTCCTTATCTTGGCTCCTCCTGGATGACGGGTCGTCCCTGCATCTCACCCACTGCCCTGGGTCAGAGGCAGTGTCCACCCACGCTCAAGGAATAAGGTATCCTTCTCCGAAGACAGCCAGAATAAAACCCGCATAAGCTCTCATCGATCTGTTAGAACTAACAGAAACTTCGACTTTTTCACTTCGAGCTCCTCCTCTTCTCGTATCACCATCACCTGAATAAAATCATCTGGCTCCAAGCAAAATAAAACCTTTGGAGATGTCCGTTCAGGGTCAACAAGTCAAAAATCTCTTTTCCAAAGTCTTTTGGCCGCGCAGCAGTAAATCGGAAGTCGTTTGCGTCATGGGATCGTCGCCATTTTGTTTCGCACGATCAGTCTTGAGTTTATGAAGGTGAGAGTGACTTGCAGCTCCGCACACGCTCGTTGCAGCTCACTACTGTAGAATCCGGCAGTCTCTGAAGCCAAACAAGAAGCCTTTAGACGCAGATGTGCAAAAGCCTTTGGTTTATCTGGACTTGAAATAAGCCTTTGATACTGTCCCGCAAGGAAGGTTAACAGACAATAAAGGTTTGACCTTTTGGTGTGGGGGAGGTCCCCCCCTCATGAATAAAATCTTTCGGCGGCAGCTGCTGTAAAATAAGCGACTAAACTCGTAAAACACAGTGAAAGAGTCGAAGAAACACAAACGATACAGTTTCTTGCTGAAGATATGTTACGAGTGGAGTACCTCAAGGTCCTGTTCTTGGGTCACTGATAGTTTAAAATTACTTTAAGTACTTTGATCATGGATTGGAATCTACTACTTGTTATTTCTTTTCTTTGCAGGTCCGGAATCATATATGAATCTGACTGTTTCACAGTGTTTATACAAAAATCATAGATTAAATGTGGACAATATCTTCAAGACGGTCTCAGGCAGTACGAGTACGTGGTCCTATAAGGTAACATCTTTTTATCTGGTATCTATTTATATGATTTATCTTTATTCATTTGATGATTAATTATTGTATCTATTTATTTACCTATTAATTTACTTCTTTATGGCTTCTGTCCCAGTCCAATGGATGCTAAAGATTACATGTAGAAACCATTGGGTTTCTCCAAGGGAAATCACGGTAAGCGTTGGACTTGCCTTGTGCAAGCTTCTCGGTTGCTGTAGTTGTTCTTAGTCAACATTATAGACCAGATGGTGTTGGACGTACGCTAAATCCTCAGAAAGATACAGCACTAAGTCAACGACCTTCTGGATGACACGAGTTTCGAGTTCTCCAATCCCACTTCGAAACGTTGAAGTTAAGATCGCAAATGTCAATGAACTCCGAAGGGTCGTCGATCCACTAAATATCGATATTGTTTATCATTTGCGGAAAGAAGGAATAGAGGTTAAAGGCAGATCTTGTATTCCAAGAGTGATTTTCAGGAAATGTATGCAGTGTCTTGTTTCTCTGAAATAATGTCTGAAATCCAAAGGGAACTTCCTTTACTTTCTCGTTATATTCAAGATTCTTTGCAAGTCCTGAAACATTTATTTCAAACGAGTGAATCGATGCGACGTATGAACCACAGTTAAGCTTCCCGAAAAAGACCGGTAGCATGAAAATGCATTATCCAGCTTTCTTTTGTAACTCCAAATCCTAAGAGAAAAACTTGAAGTCACCAACAATGAACATATACACAAGACTTTGGTTTACGTTATATTACATTGCAAACTGCTTACATATGCAAGATCTCACAATAGATAAATAAACAGATCAATGTGACCTTGAGGCACTCTAATGTTTGATGTGTTTGTCTTATGGATGTTGATATTTTTCCTATTGTTTTTACAGTATGTATACACACACGAATGTATGTATATATGTATATACATATATACACACACACACATATCTTAACCAGTGTATGTTTATGATTAGAGAAATCGTAAATGAGTGCTGATTTTAGATGCTCACTAAGCACCTGCTGATATCACCAAAACGACCTCCATTTCCCAAATGAGTTTCATACAAGACCTCAGAAACTGGATTCCTTAGAACAACTTCTCCATCTCTCTCTCTCTCTCACCCTCTCTCTCACTCTCTCTTTTCTTCTTCGACTTCTTTTCATTCTTATTCTCCTCGTTCTTCTTCTTCTTTTCTTTTCTTTTATTTTCTTTGCTCTTCTTACTGTTCTTCTATATTCACGTCCACTTTTTCTTTTTCTCATTGTTTTCCTCTTTTTCTTCTTCTCACCCTTGCCATTGTTTTCCTCCGCCTCTTCTTTTCCTTCCTCTTCCTTTCCTCTCCTTTTTTTCCCCTTCTCCTTCTTTCCTTCTTTTTTTATAATTATCAACCTCATTCTTATTTTCTTGTTCTCCATCCTCTCCCTCTTCTCTTTCTTCTTCTTTTTCTTCTTCTCATTCTTTTTCTTTTTCTTCTTCACCTTCTTCTTCTTCTCCTCATTCTTCTTCTTCTTCACCTTCTTCTTTTTCTTCTTCTTCTTCATCATCATCATCATCATCTTCCTCTACATCTTCTTTTTCTTCACCTTCTTCTTCTTCTTTTTCTTCACCTTCTTCTTCTTCACCTTCTTCTTCATCTTCTTTTTCTTCAACCTTCTTCTTCTACTTTTTCTTCTTCACCTTTTTCTTCTTCACTTTCTTTTTTCTTCTTCTTCTTGACCTTCTTCCTCATCCTCTCTTTCTTCTTGACCTTCTTCTTCCTCTTCTTCTTCTTGACCTTCTTCTTCTTCACCTTCTTCTTCTTGTCTGTGTTCAGCAAGCAACTTTCACAGGAGGATGACTGAGCATCCAGTTGGACCTTATCATCGAACCTCCTCCGTCAGACAACATCCTTTCAACTTGATGACCACAGTTGCCTCAAGTTTCACTGACTAGAACCCCGCAGCCTGACGACAGCTGGCAACGATCCTCACCCACCCTTAGACCTCCCTGAGAGTAAACGTATTGTATTAGTGTGGGTCTTTGTCTGTGATACTGGAGATCAGTCGCCGGTTGTCACCGCTCCGTATTTGAAAGATAGATATATTGTGTTTAGTCCGGGGACCAAGTGTCAGCCCCTCGGGGCCGCACCTCCAAAATTGAGGTCAGGAGTATTGACGGGATCTGAGAATGAGCGGTAGGGAGAGGATTATCTCCGACGTAGTGTCTCTCCGTTAGAATAGAAAGCGATGTATCGAAGTTAAAGGAATCTGGTGGAGGGACTAGTGAGAGAAGATTGCAGGAGTAGCATGACAAAGGTACAAGTCACGGAAAAGAATTCGTTCAGCAGTGGTTCTGAATGGATGATGATGATGGTGACGATGATGATGGTGGTGGTAATGATGATGATGATGATGGTGATATGATGATAATGATGGTGGTGGTTGTGATAATGATGATATAGATGGTGATGGCAAAGTAAAACAATGATAACGAACATAAAGATGATGAAAATGCTGATGATAATGTTATGATAATGATGGTAGTGGTGGTGATGATGATGATATAGATGATGATGGCAAAATAAAACAATGATAACGAATATAAAGATGATGAAAATGGTGATGATAATTACATAATGAAACAATGTTGGTGGTGATGGTGTTGATGAAGACGACGATAGTGAATGCGATGATAATGTTGATGACTAAGCAGAATAGAAAACATCCTTGGCGATCTCTGATATCCCCTTGGGCCTCATCCCGCCTCCCTTCTGTGCATCACCGTGATTTCTCTCTCTCTTTCTCTCTCTCTCACTCTCTTCTCTCTCTCTCTTTCTTGCGTGTCTTACACTCATATTTATTGTAAAAATAAATGTTTCGGAGCTGCAATAACGTAATATATATATGTATATATATATATATATATATATATATTATATGTATATATATATACATATATATATATATATATATATATATATATATATATATATATATATATATTTTTTTTTTTTCTTTTTTTTTTTTTTATTGAAGTTCACAGCAGCTTCTGCGTTCACGACTTTTTTGCTGAGAAGTTCTACATCTCTGATGATGGAACGGTGAGCAATGGGTAGCTCCCATAAAAGTTGTCCGAAAGACATAGAAAGTTCTTGTAGATGAAGAACACTTTATTAAAACAAGCTTTCGACCTACATAGGTCATCTTCAGGTTATGGTACAGGCAAAGAAGGGAACAGTTTATATAGGGAACTAAATACAGAATGGAAGAAAAGAAGGAACGTGATTGGTCGAGGCTGGCCAATAGGGATCTAGGCATTGACCCGGGATCCCGCTTGGGAACCTGCCTGAGCCGTACGCCGTTCGTCCTCTTCTCTTACTATCTTATAACTGTTTTGGAAATTTCTAAGGCTAGGAATTATGTACATGTCAGTGATTTGTGAATTGAGAGAAGGGTTTTTGTTTTTTATATAAAGGGCTTCCAATATACGCAGACGGGAGTAATCTCTTTCGATATGCAGGATGGAAGTTCCTCCGACTAGCATTTCTCTGGTCAGCCTAACCCCGTGAACCTCTTCTGAGTGCTTCTTTGGAGCTCCGTTTGATAGATGGAGTGTGAGGCGCCTGGAGAGCTTCGTAGTGGTTCTTCCAATGTACGTAGAGGGCAGGGCTGCACAGTTCCCTGAAAGGCATTTGTATTCGTACACTAGATGGCTACGTTGAAGCTCTGGGATGTCAGTTTTGGGTCTGTTTTTTAGGAGGAGGTGATGTGTTTTCTTGTTTTTGTAGAAGATTGTGAGGTTCAGTCTGTCGTCCTTGTTGGTGGTTTCTACGTATTTGGAAATTATATCCTTAAGGGCTCTTTCATCTTGTTTGTATTTGCTGTTCATGTATTGGCCGTTCCATCATCAGAGATGTAGAACTTCTCAGCAAAAGAGTCGTGAACGCAGAAGCTGCTGTGAACTTCAATCAAAATTGTCTACATGAGAACCTGCTACCGAAATACACCAATATATATATATATATACTGTATATATATGTAGTAAACATATTCATCAATAGGATAAACCACCCCCACCCGCCCTTACCACATCTGGGTGAAAGTCGTATAAAGGAAAATGGAATAAAATAGAATAAAACGTATAACGGAAAAAATATAACTGGAAAACAGTATACCGGAAAATCGTATATCGGGAAAAAATTATACAGGGAAAAATCGTTTGTCGGAAAAATTGCATATCGGAAAAATTATATCGGGAAATCGTATATCGGAATTATTTTATACCGGAAAATCGTATATCGGAATTATTTTATACAGGAAAATCGTACATCGGAATTATTTTATACCGGAAATAATGTATACTGTAATAGGGGGGGGGGGTTTGAATCCCAAAATAATTCTGTCCGGAAAAGGAAAACTAAGGATTTCGAATAGCAAATCATAAATCAGGACTTAACGTATACTCGCACTACGACGACGATTTTCGTAGTCTTTATTCTGGCTAGCACCAAAGGAGGGACTAAATTAAAACCTGTGTAGGTCCCCAAGTGTTCAAAATCCCAACTTAACTGAAAAGAATCGTTTGGCTTTGGGTTGAAGTTAATGCATGAAGAAGTTACTGCATGCAAGAGGAGTATCCGGTTTTGGAATGTCGTTCTGCACTCCCTCACCTCCCCCCCTTCTTCCCTCCCCCTCCCCCTACCACCTGGGCCACTGCGCACTCGACTGCGCACCAACTCGATCCGGTTAAATCCAGTTTCCGAGAACCGGAAATTCTCTGAAGAAGAAGAAAAAAAAATGTTTTGTTTGTGTACAATCGCCCGCACAGGTGGAGCACATGTTTAATGTTTGTGTATTTGTCTAGTTGTATTTACCTAGTTGTATCTTATGGGAAGAGGAGCTGCGCTCGTGGTGTCCCGCTTTTGTGTCTCGCAGTGTCTAGTTTGCTCTTAAATTCGTGTATGGTTTTTGCACACACTATTGTTTCGTCCAGTTTGTTCCAAGTGTCCACCACTCTATGTGGAAAACTGTTCTTCAGATCTCTTCTATAACTATCTTTTTTGAGTTTCTTTCCATGTCCTCTTGTGTTTATCTTGTCCCGATGTAACAAGTCCTCTCTATCGAGTATTTATGTGCCCTTCATGATGCTATAGATGGTCAGTAGTGTATGTGTATGTGTTTACATATATATGTGTATATATATATATATTTATATATATATATATATATATATATATATATAAGGAAGAGGCTGGTAGATTAAGGTAGACGAATAGCGAGATAGAGGGGTAGGTGGCGAGAAATTCATTTTTACGAGTTAGGTGTTTTGAAAACAATAGTTACGACGGAGTTGCAGAGTTGCATAATCTCGCTCACCGTCTAAAATTGGTCAACACAAGCTAGGGTATCGATATTGGCGCTGATATGACGAAATGTATACACTAAGCCATTCAGCTTCGCGACTAAGATTGCTTGTGTAAGCAGTATTAATTGAAACAGTGTAACAGTCTTTCTGATTGGAGAAAAGGGTGAAGGAGAAAAATTATTGGTACACGGAAGAAAAGTCACTCCCTTAAGGGAAGGCACTTATTTGTAACGGTCAAAACTATTGGATGAATTAAGTAGTGACGTCGGAGCAGAGTGGGCTTGGTGAGTGCATTGGGGATCCCAGGTGGGAGTCCCTTGGTGTAACGTTTTAACCCAAGTGTAATATTATTCGGAAGAAACGAAAAATTTTTACGTTTAATTCATCCACATTGAGAAACATTACTTCTTACCACAGAAAGATATGAAAGACATACTTAAGTGAAGGAAAGTTGAAAGTGAATGAAGAAATATAATACCATAGAAGGAACAGTTAACAGAATTAAAACCAGTAATTAAGGAGAGAAGGAAACTGAAAGTGATGCCGGCAACAGAGCTAAAAGTTATGACGGCGGTGGGATTCGAACCCACGCCTCTGAAGAGGTGGTCAGCAGTGTATGTGTGTTTACACACACACACACACACACACATATATATATATATATATATATATATATATATATATATATATATATATATATCGCTGATGAAAAATGTAATATCACATTTGTAAATTAGAACTAACACCACAGTCGGAGCATAGAAACAAATTGGATACGGTGGGTCTGTATATTTCGACTACCGAAGAGGACTGTAGCTTACAGTCGAAATACATTGACTAACCGTTTCCAGTCTTTTTTCTGCTCCGATTGTTGTTAATGTGTGGAATTCGTTACCTTCCACTGTCGTTGAAAGCAACACAATAACAAGATTTAAAAATCGTTTCGATAAATACTTAGACTCTAATCCGCAAATAAAATATTATCCCTTGCAATGAAAGATCTGACAGCCCGGCATTTAACTGTAATTGGATAGGATAGTGGTAGCAGTAGTGTTAGTTCATCTTCTATCGCCCTGTTTTCTTAACTGTAGCTTATAGTAAACGCAAACAGCCTCGTTAGGGCCAGTAGTCCTGCTGTTGTTTGTTCTTCTTTTGTGTTCCTTTGTGTACATGGTATGAAAAAGTCGGTTACGACAATGGTGTAATTAAGCTTGTACTGAGCTTTACCTGATCTTTCATAACACATTTATGGAAAGGTGTGAGATCATATAATGGAAGTTTCTGTGTTGAGACAGGAGTCTTAGTCCGAGTTTATTCCTAACAGGATTCCAAGTAAGCTTTCTCTTTTGAGAAAAACACATGTTACTTGTGGTTTCACGGAGCGTATAGAGAAAATACGGTCTTGAATCTTAACCAATATTACATCAAACTTCTTGGGGATTGCCATATATGGTCGAAATAGTTTCTATAAAAAATATGTGAATGAATAAACGAATGATTAATTTTTATTTATTCTTTTTTGTTTGTTTATTTCATGAATGAATAAAATTAATAGATAAATAAATAACAAATAGAATAACGAATGAATAGAAAATGGCATTTGGATTTGCATTATGCGACCTCACGTCAACTATCAAGATTGACGTGAGAAATAAGGAAAACCCAGTACAAAATTAACAACGTGTTTTCGTTAACTAGCTCAGTGCATGACACATCATGAGAAAATAACAATTAGAACATACGTGCCGAACGGGAATAATAGTAGGAAAGAAGGCAAGAGGAGAATCACGCAGAAAGTATGTAGACGGGTTAAGAACATTTGTAGGAGAAGAAATAACAAATGCCATCTTGTTAAGAAGAGACATATGCAGACAGGAATGGATCTACGTGGTGGTCAACGTCCAAGTGGATACGGGACCCTAGTGGTGGTTGTGATATATATATATATATGTATATATATATATATATATATATATACATATATATATACATATATATATATATACAGTATATATATATGTATATATATAATATAAATATATAATATACACACATACACACACACACACACACACACACACACACACACACACACATATATATATATATATATATATATATATATATATATATATATATTACTGGTATAATTTCAACATCCATCATGGCGTAGTTGGCAGTCTCTTAGCCTTTTGATGCACAGTGTAGGGTTCGAAACCCATAGGAAGCGGTGTTTAGTATGCATGTGTATGAATATATGCATATATATATATATATATATATATATATATATATATATATATATATATATATATAAATAAATATATATATATATATATATATACATACATATATTACATGTATGTTTAACCCCTCCCGTACCTGTTGATACTTTCTTTTCTACTCTGTCTGCCGCCAAGTCATCTCATTCATCGGAATGTTACTCTTCGGTGATTTGAAGGCATAGGAACGTAGTTGGCAAACTACGCATTCTGTTCTTTCGTGGAATTGGTGAGTCGGATGGAGGGTGGGTGAGGTGGTGGTGGTAGGGGATGTGGTGGGGGGTAGGGTATTCATTTATTAAGAATTATTCAAAATCGTCTTAGGATCAGCCTCTTTATTATATAAACAACGATTGATTGGTAGACACTGGATTTAGAATCTAGCAGGAAATCTAAGGTTGGTTTGATTGTTTACTATTTTCTAGGATTCACCCCTATTTCTAGGGATTTCGTTATTTTATCTATTTATCTATCTCTATATTTTTTTCTATTTGTTTATCTATTTTCCTCGTGGCTATTTTGCATCATCTTTGGTGGCTAAAAGATCTTTCAACTATTCCCAAGGACCAAATGGTCGAAGGAATATTTGTATACATATACATATACCATAACTTATCCCCCTTTTTAGGGAGGTAGCCAAAAAACAAAGACATAAGAACCACACTTATCGTGGCACCTCCTGGATGACGGGTCATCCCTGCATCTCGCCCACTGCCCTGGGTCAGAAGCAGTGTCGCAAGGCACAGCACATCCACAGTAAAGCCGTTTCATTAAATCTGCGACCTCCCCACTTCTCCGTATATGTATAAGGATTTTTTTTCTAAATATCACCCGGTAACATTAATCCTTTTGTGGTAAAAATATTAAAATCAAATTACCCGAGATCCAATAAAGAATATCCAGCAATGACATGGAAATTTAAGCCAAACATATCCAATGTATACGAACATACGCCGAGTCTCACCATTGAGCAGACACATACAAAGGTTTGAAAACCACTCAAGGCGTTTTAAGACTTCCAAAATTCTGTTCTTTAAGAAAAAAATAAATAAAGAAGAGATGGAAGTATTTTGGTTTGATTCAATCCAACAAAACTCAATAAAGTTAGTACATATAGATGAAGGCACATACACAATCGATGGCGCAGTGGTAGAGTTCCCGGTCGCCATTACGGTGGTCCGGGTTTGAATCCCGCCAGGGGCTGAAATGGTTTAAGAAAAGCTGCGCTACGAGTCGCTAATCCAACTCGTGGGCGGGGATTTGGGTGTGTGTGTGTGTGTGTGCGTGTAAGGTCACAGCATTACCCATAGATCGGTCATATATGAGCTCTGAGCTCTCTTTCGGGAGGGAAATAGCTGTCGATCACGAGTCCAACACGTGATCCAAGACCATGGTGGTGAATTACACACACACACACACACACACACACACACACACACACACACACACACACACACACACACACACACACACACACACACACACACACACACACACACACACACATGAACCCACCATAAGAAGAAATTTCTCCCAAGAACAATTGTTCTTGCCCATTATGAACAAATAAATTACCTTTCAAGTAGAACTTGTCATTGAACTTCTTACAGGTACAGTGGGAGACAAGTGTCTTGTCATTAATCTTGAATCTAACTGTACAACAGAAGAGACCACTAGAGGTTCTACTGTCTTTGCAAAAAAAAAAATAATAAAAGTACAAAAGGTCCCTGTTGCCGTTAAGAAACCCGTTTAAACATAATATCAAAAAATTTGTTTGCACCTCTCACGAGTTAATGGAGAAGATTTATTTGATTAATAATTTCCTCTCCTTCCTCTCTCTCTCTCTCTCTCTCTCTCTCTCTCTCTCTCTCTCTCTCTCTCTCTCTCTCTCTCTCACTCTCTCTCTCTCTCTCTCTCTCTCTCTCTCTCTATCTCTATCTATCTCTCTATCTATCAATATCTCTCCTCTCTCTCTCTCTCTCTCTCTCTCTCTCTCTCTATCTATATCTCTACTATCCATCTATCTATACTTATCTCTCCCTCCCTCTCTATCTCTCTCTCTCTCTCTAGAATTCCCTATTACTTCCTTCCCTACGACACAAATGAACTCATCTGTTGTTAACTAAAATGTGTCATCGGAAAATCCCCAAAACCCAAACTTCTTTTCCTTCCTCGTTCGTGTGTGTGTGTTTGTGTGTGTGTACGTGTGTGCGTGCGAGGGTTGAAAGTAGACCACTGATTGACATGACGAAATCTAGAGAAGGATTGCTCAGTTCTAGGTAGCTAAGCCGCTCTTTACGCCATTTCTAAGAATAGGGCTTACCATCGACGTCATAAATATGGGAGTCGATTAAATAATATATATATATATATATATGAGATGTAATATATATATATATACATATTTATATATATGTATATATATGTATATATATATATATATATCACAACAAAGTTATGTCGTAGCACAGTATATTATATATATATATATATATATATATATATATATATATATATATATATATATATATATATATATATATATATATATATATATATATATATATATATATACACATACATACGAAAAAAGGGGAGAGGGGAAGGAGAAGGTGATATTGATAATAATGATAATGATTTATTATGATAAATATAATGACCAATTAGATATCTAGGCTCATGGACCAAAAGCGACCTTTGACAGTCCCTGATCAAATGTTCCTATCTTTACAACAGATTGGTCAACGAATGGAATAGACTTAGTAACCATGATGTAGTGAGCGCTGAAACTATCGGTTGTTTTAAGAAAAGGTTAGACAACTTTATGGATGAGGATGACAGATAGTAAAGGTCATGGACCTTCTTCCTCCTCCTCCTCCTCTTCCTCCGTCCCCCTCCACCTCCCCCTCCCCTTCCTCCTCCTCCTTAATTAAACTCTTCTTCCTCCCCCTCCTCTCCTTCCTTTTCATCCTGTTCCTCATTTTCATTCTCCTCTCCCTCCTACTCCCTTCTTCTCCCTCCTCCTTCTCCTCCTTTTCTTCATCCTCCTCTCCCTTCTTCTCCTCCTCCTCTTCCTACTATCCTTATTATTCCTTCTTCTCTTATTCCTCCTCCCCCTCCTCCTCATCTTCCTCTTCTTCATCCTCCTCTCCCCCTTTCTCCTCCTCCTCCTCCTCGTCTCCCTCCTTCTCCTTTTCTTCCTCCTCCTCTGCTTCTTCATCTCCCTCTTTCTCTTCCTCTTCGTCCTTCTATCCTTCTTATTCCTCTTCCTCCTTTTCCTCCTCCTTCTCCTCTTCCTCCTCCTAATCTTCCTTCTTCTTCTTTAGGTGTTTCCTACCCTCCAAGAAGTCTCAGTCGGTAACATCTTTCATCTAAGCATTGACTAATTACCACAATCTTTTTATGTTTGGACCCTATTTATGAAACTCTACAAAATCAAATAATTTCATTTATATTCATTTACTTGTTTTTATGTATGTATTTATATATTCGTCTATTTATCTTACCTATACATATATTCATTCATTATGTTTTCTTTTGTTTTCATTTTTATATTCATTTATCTAATCTATTCATATATTCATTCTACTTGTTAGTTTATCTATTCATTTATCTAACTTTCTAAATATTTTATTGATACATACATCTTATTTATATGTTTATTTACTTATTTAATAGATTAGCATATTCATCTTATTTATATATTTTTTTATTTAATTATTCTTTTAATTGTTTATTTCTGTTGTAGAGTTAATGCTCAAAGATTTTTCTAACGTGAACAATAAGGTGTTAAGCCTTTAAGTCCACTGCAGATCCGTCAGTCTATCCCTCAGGTGACGGTACAACCTGTGGACTTCACCACAGATTTACTGAATATTGATTTCTTAAGTGAGATACTTTTTCATTGATTTAGATTCCAGAGTCTTGTCCCCAAAGCTGAATAAAATCGTCCGTATTTAGCCAAAACAAAAACATTAAAATCGATGTAATTAATGTGTTGATTATATATTTATTTTTGATTCGTGAATATGATCGTTTCAGTGATATTTTCGTACATTAATGTGATGGCCAAAGCGATGCCGACAATTTGAAATGGTCTTTTAGATACAGATGTTACCTATTTTTATGAAAGATATAAAGAAGTCTTATAAATACAGATGTTATTATAAAAGTTGTAAAGAAGCACAAAAACGAAAAGTGATAATAATTAATATTGTAACAATTATTACGGCGACATTGAATTACGTAAGAAGTGGAAATTACCAACAAATATATATTATATAAATATATATATATATATATATATATATATATATATATATATATATATATATGTGTGTGTGTGTGTGTGTGTTTGTGTGTGTATGTATATATATATACATATATATATATATATATATTTTTTTTTTTTTTTTTTTTTTTTTTTTATGGGACACAAGAAGAAGCATAAAGACATAAGAATGGAGGAGACTACAAGAGACCATAAGGCCTACACTAGGTAGTTCTATGACTCTCACCACCTGTCTACCCTTATCCATAAGATTATGTTATCTTCTCTTAAAACAACCGATAGTTTCAGCGCTCTCTAACTACATGGTTAATAAGTCTATTCCATTCGTTAACCACCATATTAGTAAACAAGATCTTGCCTATTTCCTTCTCAAACCTTAATTTCTCCAATATAAACCCATTACTGAGAGTTCTGCCTGCTGTCTTAATATGATGACCTTGCTTGCATCACCCTTGTTAAAGCCCTTGACCCGCTTGAATACCTGTATTAGATCAGCACGCTTCGCCATTCCAGAGAGTGTATGTTAGCCCCTGTTCACGCTAGCGGTTTGAACCGCGGCGGTTTAATTACAGTATAAGTCTATGGAGACGTTCACATACAACCGCTCAGTTTTTCCATGACTGTAGAACCGCCGCGGTTTCCGCGCGGTTCAAACCGTTAGTGTGAACAGGGCAGTAAGGTGTCTGGGTATGAAAACAGACTGAAGGAGATGTTAGTAAGGCATCAAGAAATTTAATTTTCAGAACATATACATTAATTCATGGAACAACATGGAAGACGAAATAGTACAGTGGGACATTGTGAACGAGTTTAAAACTAGATTTAAGCTATGAAGGCGCTGAGGCGAGGAGTCTACGCCAGGAGGCGCTGAGTAGCTGCAGCCGAAGCCGTAGCCTCTGCCCCTATGCGCTTCTTGGACTCCAGGGGCAGGTAACTTACAGTCACTCCTGGGAATGGGAGAGGAGTGCGGGATTCGAACCCAGTAGGCAACGCTTTCGATTATGCCACCAGTGCAAAGATGGCGCTCATAAACTCTTAGATATATTCAGTTAGATAAATGAATACACACACACACACACAAACCGGCTCGACAGTGCAGTGGTACCGCTGTCGACCACAAATTCAGTGACCCGAGTTCGAGTCCTGCCCGGGGCTGAAAATAAAGCTAAGGATCGTTGCACTGGGAGCCGGCACTCTAGTTCTGGTGGGCAAGGAGCTGTGTTTGTATATATGTGTGTGAAGTCACAACATTACCCATAGATCGGGCCATATATGAGCTCTGAACTCTCATCGGGAAGGGTAATAGCTGCCGATTACGTGTCTAGCACGTGATCCAAGACCGTAGTGAATAAAAAATACACACACACGCGCGCACACACACACACACACACACACACACACACACACACACACACACACACACACACACACACATCTAGAATTATCTCAAATTGTACATTGTTGATGTATCACTGTATCACTGTTAACTCACTAAACCTATTATTATTATTATTTTATTATCATTATTGTAATTATTATTATTATTTTACACGTGCACACACACACACACACACACACACACACACACACACACACAAATTGGACGAAACAATAGTGTGTGCAAAAACCATACAAGGATTTAAGAACAAACTAGATGCTGAGAGATACAAAGACGGATCACTACGAACACAGCTCCCCTTTCTGTATAATACAACTAGGTAACTGTACACACACGTAGGTCACAGTCACTGCCTTATGTAAGTCCAGAACCTCATTTGATACCTATGATCCTCTCTCTCCATTGTCCGTTGTTCCTTTCAGCCTCCTGTAACCTTCAGTAACTTACTGTTTCAGGAACAGACCATTCCTTTCAGGTTGAGGGGCAGACCCCCTCCTTGAAGGGGTCTCGATCTAAGACTATTTCTTTCAGGCCGGAGGCCTTCGCCCCAAAATATTACTCAAAATCCCGTATTCTGAGCCATGGCACGTTTCGTTCTTTGCGGCTCCGTGTTGAAGAACGGGGTTATCGAGGGATTAATGAGCGTCTTCTAATCCCTTCTGGTACTCTCCAAGTCCTCTTTCTAATCCGAACTCGCCTCAGCAAGCCCTCGACTTGTCCAGTATCTTCCTTCACTACGCAACCTACCTCAAGATCTTCAGCCTTCAACCGTGCGTGTTCACCCTTATGACTTCCTGACATAAGACACAAAATCCCCTGCCCCCGTCCAGGGTTCTTGAATACTCAGAAATCGTCTTTATGTCTCTTGTAAATAAGACTCATAGAGACACCCGGCGTAATCCTTCTCAGGAGCGTTCAGCTCGCCCATACTTCAAGTCGTCCTTTTGCTGTAACGGGACACTATATGGGTTTCATTTTTTGCTGTCGTCAGACAGTTTTTTTTTATTCAGTCTGAGAGAGGACCTCGTGGTGAAGAAGCTCTGTCTTCTCTCTTTTTTGTAAAATTTCATCTTTTATTTATTGCCGTTTGCTCTCTCCCCCACCCCCGTTCATGTGGAAGGATATCAGCACTGATAAACTACAATCCACAACAACAACAACAACCCTTTGTGGTGTAAGGAGAAAAGCGCTGGTAAACTACACTCCATAACAACAACAGCAACAACAACAACACTAACCCCCACTTGGTATCTATTCTTCGGGACGTTGTTCCCAGTGTGTGTTCCAGCTCTCTTGCACTCTTCCTTAATTGGATCACTACTTACTCTTAGACAGCAGAATTCCGCGAGGTAAGATAGTAGTGTACGTCTGTACACATACATGCATACACACATATATACATACATGCATGCACCCATGCTCATTCCTTACCCTTTATGTACATATATCTTGGCTCTGTGTATAATTTTTGGTGCATGTGTCCGCATGTTATGTGTTGAACATTTGCATAAAGCTGTGTGAAGTTGAGCTATACAGCAATTTGCTGGTTTGTTTCTTTGTATATATACATTCTCATCAAACCAGCGGCCTTGTTTAAACAAACTACATCAAGTAAAAAGACGTGTCTTGCTTAATTGCTCCTGACCCAGGGCAGTGGGCGAGATGCAGGGACGACCCGTCATCCAGGAGGAGCCAAGATAAGAGGGAGGGAGGGAGAGTGAATGGGAGTGGAGTATGTGGGGATGAAATTTGTGGGAGTGGATTTATGCCTTTGACTTTGGCTGCCTCTCTTGTAAGAGGGAAAAACCCGTTGGTATATCTATCTATATACAAAGATATTTCCGTTATTTATTCTTTTCTTTTTTTCATTTTTGACAAAAACTGAAAACTTGTACCATGTTTACCATAGGCTCTCTCTATATTATGTAGCAGCTCGCGGTGTGTCCCCGCCCTGATACGCTTTGGTGAAAATTTGTCTTGTGTGACCTCACATGTGTCTTGTCTACTACTTTTCTGTATATACGTTCCTACCGATTGTCATTCTGTATTCCTTGAAAAGGTCTGAATAGACGAAAACGTTTGGATCATAGTGTCTTATTTCCCGAGTGTTTTTTTTTCTTTTTTCTGCGAAACCAAAGTGAAGGTGTATCAGCAATGACTGTGTGATATGTACACGACTGTATGGCAACGAAACATGGACCTTTCCATTACCATCAAAGAACACAGACCCACCACCAATCGTTACTCCAATTCTTGTGGGTGGGAGGGGGAGTTGGGGGGGTGTATGTACGTGTAAGATCACAGCATTACCCAGAGACTGGTCATATATGAGCTCTGAGCTCTCTTCCGGGAGGGTAAAAAACTCGATCACGAGTCCAACACGTGGTCCAAAAACACGGTGAATCTATTTGCGGGCATCGCCTGTCTTGACCTGATCTCCCGATTGAGGATGACCTGACCCAAGAGGGTCAAGTCTCCTGACCTGTATCAGGAGAATCATGTTCTAAACATAGACAAATCTTCCCCATCCTCCTTAACACATCCTTAGGCTGTGGTGCAGCATTTCTCAACCTTTTTACCCTTGCGTAACCTTTAAAATAAATTGCATGTCTCAAGAAACCCCTGCGCAAAAAAAAAAAAAAAAAAACATATCTTTCTCATTTTATATTCATCGTAATAATAGGTTAGATAGAATGATGTCTATATTACGTTATTACAATAACCAAGAATATGTCGTGCGTGTTTGATTATATTACGTATGTGAAATTAAATAAAAAATCAAAAGTGCATTAGCTTATCTCACTTGTTCTCGCGGAACCCTTAGGGACCTTTTGCGGAACCTTAGGGTTCCGGGGAACCCTGGTTGAGAAACGCTGCTCTAGTGACTGTTCTTCATGTTTATTCTCAGAGATTTGCATGTCACTACTATCTACTTGATAAAACTGCATGGTACTTCTTTTGATAAACTTGTCGACCATTGCACATTGCATACAATACCCTTTTTTTTTTTTTTTTTTTTTTTTTTTTTTTCCATGGTACTTCTTTTGATAAACCTGTCGACCATCGCGCATTACACACAATACCCTCTTTTTTTTTTCTTTTTTTTTTTTTCCCCCTCATCCAAACGCCAGTCATGTGCAGAACGGTAGAACCCTAATCCCATCAATGGCTTCAGACCTTCAGGAAGGTTTAACCTTCGCTTCAGTGGCCTCCGCAGATAGGACATGAAGACGGGTGGAGGGGACGGGGGGGGGGGGATAAGACCAGCAAGCTGGGAAGCTGCACCATCAGACAACAACAGCTGGAGACCTGCTGTCAAGGTAGACTATCTTTAAAGGATACCAGAGGAGAAAGCGTTATCATAGATTGCACCATCATCACCAATAGATCTGGACTATATCTGTAACTACTATGTGTGTGTGTATTAATAATAATGATAATAATAATAAAAGGTTTATTTCAATTGCAGTAGTATACTGACAATACATTAAAAAAAGCTGATTAAAGATATAAAACTTAGAGTATAGTGTGTGCGTGCATGTGTGATTCACCATGGTCTTGGACCACGTGTTGGACTCATGATCGACAGCTACTCCGCTCCCAGATGAGAGCTCAGAGCTCATATATGACCGATCTATGGGTAATTCTGTGATCTTACACGCACACACACACACACACACCCGCAACTCCCCGCCCACGAGAGTTGTAGTAACGACTCGCAGCGCAACGATACTGAAATTGTTTCAACCCTGGGCGGGATTCGAACCCGGACCGCCGTAGTGGGAGCCGGGAAGTAACCACTGCGCCACGAGTCGTGTGTATGTGTGTGTGTGTGTGTGTGAGTGAACATCACTATAAGTATCTCCTATTGTCATTAATTTTATTAACATTTATTTCGATTGACCCAGTTGGATATGACGTCCTTTTCTATGTTTATTCTGGTTACCGCCATTAGGTTTTAGTCAGGTGGAAGGAACTACTAAGGTCTCAGGGAGTTTATACTATCGCGGTTAATTATTTATTTATCTATTCGTTTATTCTTTTTATTTTATTTAGCTGACCTTCTAAATCAAAGAAAATTCACAAGCAAACGTATGCACACGAACATGCACACACACACCTCGTGGCGCAGTGGTAGAGTTCTAGGCTGTCACTACGGCAGACCGGGTTCGATTCCCGCCCAGGGCTGAAATAAATTCAGTATCGCTGCGCTGCGAGTTGTTAATTCAACTCTCGTGGGCGGGGAGTTGGGTGTGTGTGCGTGTAAAGCCACAGCATTACCCATAGATCGGTTATATATGAGCTCTGAGCTCTCTTCCTGGAGGGAAATAGCTGTTGATCACGAGTACACCACGTGATCAAAGACCATGGTGAACCATGGTGAATCACACACACACACACACACTTTAAACTAGGTATGATAATTAGAAAATAAGAGAGAGAACTTCACGAGCGTTGGTGCTTCCCGGAATGTCACACACACATACACACACACACACGCACACTTAAAAAAAATTGCTCACCGTGGACTATATCTCCTTATGCATTACTTGTCATGCACTTAAGATCATTATAATTGAATATCTTTTTCCGCGTCATGATCTGAAAGTTGCTTTATCATCATGGATTTCGACAGCAAAGACAAGAGCTCATAAAAAGAACACAAAGTGGAGATAAACTCATATGCAAGAGAAAAAATGAACACAAAATTTAATAGAAAAAATGACAGCGTTAAGACTAAAACACAGATTTACCCATAAGCAAGGGAAACAATGAACACATAATTTGATAGAAAAAATTTCAGCGTTAAGACTAGATCCGTCACAAGCGAGACAATGCCCATTGATTCATAGAGTGAGTTTACAGTAATGTGATACAAATGCATGCAGCGTTGCTAATATACCATGGACCAATACAAAAGGGATTCTGAAATCAGTCAAGATGTCTGTACATTGAAAATTTGTATGAAATGCATAGGAACAGCAATGTATGTATGAAAAACGCTAAGGATGTGAACTTTGAAATTAACTTGCACAGCAAACAAGAGATTCAACATTCAACTACGTTCTTCCGTTTTTGCAGAACTTTGTACAATGTTTGGGATGTTATTCTAAAAGATAAAATATTGATGTATTTTTTGATAACATGGAGATCTAGACGGGTATTGATCACTGATCTATATAACACCTGGATAGCGTATACGGGCCGTGGGCTGCCCCAGGAGTGAGGCCAGCGGGCGGGACATGGCCGCCATAATGGAAGTACCAAAACAGCTAGTGTGAATCGCTCCGCCGGTCATTATAACACCATTTTTAGATCAGTGTCATGGGAGCTGTCGTGTTACTCTCGTGGCCTGTGATCCAAGCATGATTGGGTATATAATGGCCACACAATTCGTCGCTGCTGGGCCCTCCATGTACATACATACATACATACGTACGTACATACATATACAAGGTGTATATCAAAATAGCATCATCACAATAAAACAATATATTGATATTTATTACCTCTGGCAGAAATAACCATTTATATACATAAACTTGTGCATGTACAGTATATGGATGAGTTGGCATTGACAAATTATAATTCCAGTATATATTATAACTTCAAGGGAATGTTACACAGACAACAAATGGGATAATGATATATTGTCAAAATATTGTAGGGATAATAATAGATCTATACTAGCATTTAACGGAATAAATATCCCTATAACATTTGATTACTGTACTGCTTATCGTTATTGGTGCTTGAATAAAAAAAAATTGATAACTCCTTCCTCACTTTGACACCGGTTACTTTTTGAGAATACAATTTGAATACAAATTGACGATGAGGTTAGAATCCGGGGTTGTGTCGATCATGTGGAAAGATAGAGAAATTGCCATATCTATGATCTAAATTGTTTCAAATAGTAAAATATCGCATTAAAGTGGTGAACATGTAAGGGGCCATTCAAAGAGTATGTAACGCGGGGGGGGGGTGCATGGTAGATGCGATGCGTTACGAGGATGTGGGGGTGTTTTCAACAGTGCTACGTAACGCTAATAATGTTTATTTATATTCATTTATTAATTTATGTCATAAATCATGCACTGAAATAGCATATCCTTAACAGATCGAGCAATCAATATCGAGCAAAAAAATCCAAAAACATCATACCATGTTTCATTCTTTGATGCAATCGTAAACAATTTCACACAGGACAAATAAAAATGAGTATGTTTTGGTGAGAAGTGAGGGGTGTTTGGCGGATCTGGCCTACACTTGATGGGGGTGCCGAGTTGTAATTAGTTGTAATCAGTGTTATGTAATACAGGGAGATGTAACACCCAGTGTTACGCAATGTTACATGAGGTGGGGGGTGTCGAATTTCACCAGAAAAAACGTTACATAATTTTTGAACGGGCCCCGAATAGTAATTCAGCCCATCTAATATGAATTCCTCACACTTCACAATATAGAAAAAGCCTACACATGTAATCAGGAAGAACAACTGGTTCTATACAGCTACACAGCTCTGGACAGCGTTTGAGCCTTATAAGATATTTTTAAATGATAAATATCTATCCTGCTATTGCCACGATTACATTCGTGACAAATGGGTTGCTGCTAGATCTCTATTTCTTACGATAATAAATACAAAACATTAACATGACAACACCTAACAAAACAGTTGGTGGGCAACATTTTATGGCTCCTGATGGCCGCATCATTTCTTGATGGGTATCGGGATATTTTGGGTAATAAAACCTTAATTTACTTACGAGTGGAAGGACTGCTCACATCCACCTTTTCTCCGGTTGGTGCAGTTGAATGCAGCACAAGTTGGCATTGTAAAATGATCGTTGAATATGTATGTGGGAGCGAAAGCTGCCGAGAACTGTAACTGTATCAGATCAGTGATCGCGTGGCGCGACTTTGTTTTGGTACTAACATCATGGCTGCCGCCGACCTCATAATCTCGACAGCGATCCGTGATCCAGTTATATCTAGATCAGTGGTATTGATACAGACGTAAGGAAATCACCACTCTAAACATCATCTTGACTCATTTCCATTTCGCTTTAACAAAGTGGAAACGCCGTTGCAAAGGCGTTTACGTCAGTAAGGCCTGAGCAGCTCTGCTACAAAATCATACAGTCAGTTCCTTCCTCTTTGTCAACCGCTTCCGCTACAGTCACCTTTGAATTTTGAACTACACGTTCCTGGACCTCCTTTACATCTGCGCACGCGCTTCGATGTCCTCGTCACGCTCGATTTGGGGCCACCGGCACGCTCGCTGCCGGGCTAGTGTCTGTATCTTAAGTTCATTCAAACGATCACTGATCTAGCCTGTAAGTCATGAGACACATTTTCATTCACGAAGATAAAGAAGAAAGAACCCTTCTAACTAATAGAATGAAACCGTGCCATAAGACAGCAAATATACTGGTTTATCATAAGCTCGTACGGTTATACCATTCGCAACGGTTTCCCCCGAGCAAGGTAACAGACGAACACCCGTAAATCCTCCATTCTCCCTTATTCAGTCTCTACCCCCAAAGTCGTGGATACAGTCACTTTCTTGTAGTCTTTTCTTTGCATACGTCCCCAGATACCTATTTCTCATGGCATTTAGTGCCACTTATTGTTAAGTAGCTTTATTATAAGTGTATATTGTGTAATCACTTATAGCATCAATGACTGCTTCAGTGCGGTAGCACGCGCGAACCAAGTGATCTTTATTCATTTTAAATTTCACCTTGAAATTTAAACACACACACACGGCCTTCAGTGAAACTCTCGTAGTATGTGAATGTTGACACATAATGTTATAGCCTACGTGATTCAAGTCTGGTGAGTTTGGAGGTCTGTTGGGTGTCCCATGAACGTGATTGTGCGCCATCCATGCTCGAGTCGCTTGCTTGCTTCTTTCTGTGACTTTATAAACCTTTTCGCATATTGCAATGTACCCAGTAGCATGGACTAAAAGACCTTTTGAAAAGAAATTGTGTGATATGACATGGCTTTGATACTTGCTACCCCTAAACAAATCAGTTGCTGGAAACTTGGTAAACATATTCCATTTGTAGAAGGATCTACAGTTCTACACTAACTACCTTTAATTTCTCCGGTTAAACTTTTGATTGTGGTGAAAAATTTCCCCACCAGAGAAGAATATAAATAAGTCATGTTCTTCAGTGTTAACTGAACCTTGTTAACTAAACGTGTTATCTAACCATTTTTCATAGATCAACTGATACTTGCTCATCACCCACGTGACTTCTTAACGAGTGTCACGTGATCGCAAGTCACACTTATGACGCTCTAAAGGAAGATTATATGTGAGGAAATCACGCAGCTTATGTAACGTATGCAATACCAATGGTAAGATTTCCTTCTCTCTCTCTCTCTCTCTCTCTATCTCTCTCTCTATCTCTCTCTCTCTCTCTCTCTCTCTCTCTCTCTCTCTCTCTCCTTTTCTTGCATTTCAATTTCTCTTTTTGATTTATTTCTTTATTCTTTTTCAGTCAGTGAAAGGTTCATATACACTACCTACGTATTTTTCCTCGATTTGTGTGATACATACATATACCAAGGCTTTTTTCCCCCTTACCAGGGGGGTAGCCAAAAAGGACAAGGCACAAAAACATTCCCACCCATTTCATCCCCGAAAACACTTCACACCCCTCCACCCTCCCTCCCATCTTAGCACCTCCTAGATTTGTATGATGGAGTCATTAAAATAACTATTTGATATCATTGCATTAATTAGCAATTTAATGCACAAACAATCCGCGTGACTAATGAGGAAGGCTACAGTAATTATTTTATCAATTTAAAATATTCACAACTATAGCTAAATACAACACGCCATACAGTACATACAACACCATAGAATGCACCGTACATTACAACATACAACAAACTACACATTACAACACAGCATTTAGAACGTTCACAGCCACAGCCATTACAACGCGCCATAAAATCCATATCCTACTAATAACCTTACCAAACCCCATTAATCCACATTGTAGTGAGATAATACAGAAAATAAACCCCACCTCCACCCCAGTATGGTATAAAGACTAAACTCAACAACGAAGACTATTTCGAGTCTTCTTTTCGCAAAATGTCGAACCAGAGTACAATCCGGTTACAACCGGTTTTTCGGTCAGACCGGAGGAAGAACAATTTGAACGCTCGGTCGCCGAAACTACCGCCATTGTAGCAACCGTTAACAGCTCAAGGAACAAAGACATGTGAGGAAGTCAGTTGAAGCGGTCTTTGACGAGTTTCATAACACAGTGACTCTGTCGGAAGAAAATTGAATGAGAACGTGACAGATTCACGATCATGGAGGATTGGGTCTGTCCACCAGATGCCAACTTTCTCGCCAAGCACAGGCGATTCCATGCAGCCGAGGAGACTTACTTCGACCAGACCAAGGGTCACAGACACTGAGGACCTTACTCAAAATTGTGGTCGTCCTTCAGATAAGTGAAATCGTCAAGTGATAGCCAAGAGAAATTCATTAATGATACATGGACTCGGAAATTTGCTTTAGGCACCTTAACTTACAATCTTGAAAGACGCAGAGTGCGGGGTGATCTAATAGAGGTGTTCAAGTGGATCAAAGGCTTTAACAAGGGTAGTGGAAACAAGGTCATCATATCAAAACAACAGGGCAGGACTCGCAGTAATGGATTTAAACTGGACTAATTTAGATTTAGGAAGGAAGTAGGCAAGAATTGGTTTACTAATAGGGTGGTCAAGGAATGGAATAGACTTAGTAACCATGTAGTGAGCGCTGAAACTACCAGTTGTTTTAAGATACGGTTAGACAACTTTATGGATGGGGATGAAAGGTGATGTATATGGAGCTGCCTAATGTAGGCCTTATGGTCTCTTGCAGTCTCCTTCATTCTTATGCTCTTATGTAATAAAGTTTGGCATTTCGTGATACGGGTCACGGCTAAATGTTTACTTAATATATAATCAAAGACATAAAAACTTGGCCTATATAAAAACTATAAAGAAATGTGTATACACATACACACACACACACACACACATATATATATATGTGTGTGTGTGTGTGTGTCCGTGTATGTATATTACTTTCATTATATCTTATTTTTATTAATCTCTTTTCAGTTACAAAATAATTTTGTCAAGATCTTGTTGGATAACTTACTGATGTGAAAGGTTGGTTATCATTTTACACATTTCTCTATCGAAAGGCATTTTAGATCATAATAATTTACATCTGGTCAGAGATAGACTTCCCTGCCTTGAACCAAAACGGTCACAAACGGGAACCCTGAGACATCGCACACACACACACACACACACACACACACACACACACACACACACACACACACACACACACACACACACACACACACACACACACACACACACACACACACACACACACACACACACACACACACACACACCATTACCCATAGATCGGTCATACGAGCTCTGAGCTCTCTTCCGCGAGGGAAATAGCTGTCGATCACGAGTCCAACACGTGATCCAAAGACCAAAGTGAACACACACATGCACTCGTAGCGCAGTTAGTGGAGTTCCCAGCTGCCACTACGGAGATCCGGGTTCGAATCCCGCCAAGGTCTGAAATAATTTTAATATCGCTGCACTGCGGGTCGTTACTCCAATTCTCGTGGGTGGGGAGTTGTGTGTGTGTATGTGTAAGGTCACAGTATTACCCATAGATCGGTCATATATGAGCTCTGAGCTCTCTTCTGGGAGGGAAATAGCTGTCGATCACGAGCCCAACACGTGATCCAACACGGGAATCCAGTGATCTGGGTTCGAGTGACCATCCAGGGTTTGAAAGCATATTTCACTGCAAGCAAGCACCCAAACTCTAGTGGGCAAAGCTTGTGTGTGTGTATGTAAGGTCGGCATTACCCATTGATCGGGCCATATATGAACTCAGAGCTCTCATCCTAAAGGGTAACAACTGTCGATCACGAGTCCAACGCGTGGTCCAAGACCGAGGTGAACCACAACATATCAGGAGGTTAAGCAAGACGACTGAGCCGTCCAACGCAACGTAAGACGATTTTATTCAGCTGACGGTCTCTTTAGATAGCCAACCGTGTAGTTAATGAATGGAATAAACTTCCTGCAGAGGCAGTGCAATGAAGTTCAGTTCGAAGCTTCAAGATTCATTTAGATAAACACCTAAGCAAGATGCTGTAATGCCTGCCGCTGGCTGAGCGGGTTAGGGTGTCGTTACTTGCGGCGATGGTCGAGGGGATGGCGGTTCGAATCCTGCCACCGGTGAAGTTGAACCAAATGAATGGTTCATTGAATTCCACGCTATAAAGTCCTCTGTGAGGGACACCGTCCTAGCCTTCCGATAGGGGGGGAGTTTGTGACGTAAAATCATATCATCATCATTTGTTTATTTGTTATCATTTTTCTGTTTATTATTTGCTTGATTTTCATTTATTATTATTCATTTGTCAATTTATTATTAATTACTGTTTACCTGTTTTTTTTTATTTGACTATACCTATGCATTTATTTATTTTATTATCATTTATGTTATTGTAATTTTTATTTATTTATTTATCATTATGTTGTATTTTTTTTATCCTAGTTATGGACCAAAAGGTCTCCTGTCGGCATACACCACCTTTGTAATTCTTACATGATCACAGGGGTCATTTTATTTGGAGAAAAGTCCAATCATGGAGGTCTTTCAGCTGAAAAAATCCCATTTAGTGCCTCTTCTGTGGACCTTCCCCGTTCCTCAAGTTCCTTCCTGATCTGCTCGAAACGCCTGTTACCTAGGAAACCCAGCCGTTCTTTTGGGGTTAAATAGGGGCCATGTCCAGACATCGAACCTCCCATGGGTTGACAAGAAAAGAAAAAGAAAACATTCCTTTCTGAACGTTCTGATGGATCTGGCCGAATCGTCGAGAGACCCGCACGGTCATGTCAGAGACGGGGAGGTTCTGTGAGCGATGTAGAGAAGTCCCCGAGGTCTTACGCCGGGGATCTCCGGTCCTTGTCCGCCGTCTCGTCTAGAAGCGCCTCTCTCAGGGGGCTCCGACAGGGCTCCGACACCCTCTTCGTCGTCTTCTCTGGCGACACAGTCCTTGAGGACCCATAGCTCCCTTCTTAGAGGTCCATGCGCCGGGGGAGGTATTGTGCCCTTCATTAAGAAAAAAAAAAAAATCTTCCTCAGGGTTTTCTCCACCCAAACTCTTCCGGACAGCAAATTTGCACCCGAGGTTACCTTGTGATGCGATGGTAGTAGTAGTAGTAGTAGTAGTTGCAATGATAGTAGTTGTAGTATTAGTAGTGGTAGATAGTAGTAATTGTAGCAGCAGCTGTTTTGCTGAGCCATTTAGTGAGCGCTAAACAATTGGCCGTTTTTAGAGAAGACTGAATAAGTTTATGGATAGGGATGATAAGTGGACATGGAACTCCCTAATGTATGACTTATGGTCTCTTGCAGTCTCTTTTATTTATATTTTCTTAAGTTGTTGTGTTAGTTTTTTCTGTTTACTGTTGTGCTTGTTTTTGTTGATGTTGTACTTGATATTAAGCTAGATATCGATGTTGCTGTGCTTAATATGCTTGCTTAGATCACACACACACCATAGAAAAAATCATAATCCTTAAAGGTCGATGTAGAACGAAAAACAAACGGGAAAATAAAAGAAGAGAATAATTCCCATACAGAATTCCACCAACACATGAGAAATGTCTTCCTTTCCAGTTTACTGTACAAAGCTCCAACATAGTTTCCAGTGACAGCATAAGCAGGAACTCCTTTTCGCTGCACTGGGGGAGACTCTACCTTCGCCTGGCAGCAGCCAGTAGAAGAGTACAAGTCACAGAGAAAGAGTGAGATAAGATCAGCCTATCCTTGACCTACACCAGCCGAGTCTCGTGACTCTGCGCTCTGGAGAAAGATCTCTGATGGCTCAATCTCATTCTTCACTCGATCTGGATTTTTTTTTTTTTTTTTTTTTTTTTCTGAGGTATTGCGTCCTTGGCGACAGCCGCCCCCTTCCGATTTAATTTAAATTTATTTATTTTATACATTTATTTGTTATTTGTTTAGTGTGACTATGACCATATAGTCCTTGATATATATATATATATATATATATATATATATTTTTTTTTTTTTCACCATACAAACAACGATGTTGTGCCAAGAGACCACTTTTATTATATATATATATATATATATATATATATATATATATATATATATAAATTTTTTTTTTTTTTTTTTTTTTTTTCTCTTTCATCCGAGGAGAACGGACCCAGGCCTGAAAAGACCCTTATCCGGTCGAGACCCCCCAACAGCCCGTTCATCAGTTCAGGATCCCATCATCATCTGAATAAAATCGCCTGCCGGCAGCCAGGTTCTGTATCGGCAATATCATCACGTTGGAGCATGATCGTCGACCACATGAGGCCTATGAGGAACGCCCTTCCACCGCATAAACTCATAGCATAATCTCCTCAGGACTGTGCTTTGCCAGTACCTCTATCCTTGTGGGCAATTTCCCGCCGTGGTCTTATTAGTTGTTGTTTTTTTCTGTTGACAGGGGGGATTATTTACCCCCCTAAATTACCCCCCACCTCGTCCTACTCTCAGTTACTCTCACACACCCCGACCCGTTTCCGACCACTTTGGTCGGTGGCACTTTTGTTTTTCTCATGGTTAGCGCCAGATGGCTATTTCATGTTCATCTTCACGACGGGGAAGGAGATTCATTGCATTGTCTCGAATTCTTTTTATAATAAACAGAGGGACGGCGCAAATCAGACTGGTCGCCGGTGGTCGGAAATAGGTCGGAAGCTTGGTGTAACTTGGCCTTTAGTTAACATTAAGTTTAGCCAGTTAAGCCAATTATTCCTAATCTTGTGGGGAGTGGAGGTAGACAACTGATGTTTTCGAAAATAGGGGGAAGAGGGGCTTGGGGGGAAGGGGAATACCTCAAACTGAAAACATGTCACGAATTCTTTGAATTTGCATTGTGGGTATATCACACTCACACACACTCGCCCCTCTCCCTTCTTTCCTCCTGCAATGGTAATTCCAGTAGATCCAGTATCGTTATATGTAATAAGTCTGGCTTATCTGTTCATTTATTTCCTTATCATTATTATTATCATCAGTATTATTAGTGCTACTATTATCATTTTTATTATTGTTATCTATATTATCATAGTTATCATAATTATTGTTACTACTATTATTATTATTATTATTATTATCGTTGTTAATATCATTATCGTTGTTAATATCATTATCGTTGTTAATATTATTATCGTTGTTATTTTTATTATTATTAGTAGTAGTAGTAGTAATAGTAGTAGTAGTAGTAGTAGTATTGATATCATTATTGTCATTGTTATTACTATTATTATTAACATTATTTGTGCGGTATTATTACTATCATTATATAGTTATTATTATTATTATTACTATCATTATTATTATCATTGTCATTATCATTATTATTATTATCATTATTATCATCATGATGGCGAAGAAACCAGAATTTCTCGACGGTCAGAACAAGATTAATCTAGTTAAGAAGTTCAGCACGCTAAGCTGTTGTTAATCTAGTGTACAGCGATTCGATCAAGCACAAACGTTGATGTAACGATGTAACGCTTGAGGTAAAGATGTAGCTTTTGGTGTAACGATGTAGCGTTGGTCCAACTTTGTAACGTTGATGTAATGATGTAACTATGTAACGCTGATGTAACGATGTAACGTTGATGCAATTATGTAACATTTGATGTAACGTTGATGTAATGATATAATGATGTAAGATCTGTCGCGTTTATGTAACGATGTAATTATGTAACTTTTAACGACGTAACGTTTGATGTAACTATGTAACGTTTGGCATGGAATTTGGATGTTTATGTAACGATGTAACGTTGATGTAACGATGTCACGTTGATGCAAATATGTAACATCGATATACTCGTAACTATGTAACTTTGGCGCAACTATGTAACGTTGACGTAACGATCGTGTAACGGTGGCTGCTCAGCTAACCGCTCAGGGAGTTCAAGGTTAGTTTCTTTACGAGTAGTCATGGATTTAGTTAATGTTAGGGTGTAAATAAATATTTAGAACTAAATGTAGTGCATCCGCTAGAAGAACGTCAGTATTTGATGACATCAGCCTTTGCAGTAATCCACAAAACACGATGACGAAAGAAAAAAAACGTAATTCATTGATTCTTTCAATCTATCGACAGAAATAATTTTGTATAAATAGATTTAGAAAATATTTCCGTATTACTATGCCCAGAGTGGTTAATGAATGGAATAGACTTAGATAACTTTATGGATTGGGATGACAGGGGATAAGGGACATGGAACTGCCTAGTATAGGCCTAATGGCCTCTCGCAGTCTCCTCCATTCTTCTGTTATTATGTTCTATAGGTCGCTGATGTATCATACAATGGTCCTGTTTATCATTCACCAGAAGAAAAAATTCACTAAAAATTTTCGATTTGCCTTTGAAATATCTCTTAACGTTGAATACATTACTCGGGAAAATTGTGGTCATCAGTTTGAAATCAAAGAGAAAAATAGTCCTTTTCTCTTAATATAGTCTAGTCCCCCTTGCGTGTTCGCAAACGTTCAAACTGATGACCATTTTCCAGACATATCTGATAACGCGGACCAATGTTAGAACATTTCAAAGAGTGAGTATATGATTTTAGGAAACCCTGTATTATTAAAATATTTGTCCAAATGAAATATAACGCATGCTCGGTGTGAACAAGTAATACATAATGGAGAAGAAAAACCAGAAGAACCATCTAGAATGCAGTCATGCTATTATATGTCACCATGCAAGATGGCCAACGAACTTAGAAAAAAAAAAATCGAAAAAAAAAAAATCTGCTGTTGCTACAAGTATATGTCCAGGTTGAAAATGTGCCCGTGAAGGAGAGTATGTTAGGAGGGTTGGTACTGACCTAATTCCGATGTACAACACTTTGTGTATAATTATACATTGGTAGTGCAATGACTTCACTTGAGCTCTTAGCTCTTAGGGTTTCGATATTTACTTTGTAAGGATAGCAACGTATTAACCTTTGATACTCAGTGTTGCATCATTGTATGCTTAGCAAAGCACTTATGTGATGTTTGGGTAGTGACGTTCTTTCGACGTTAGGAAGTCCCGTCTGAAGGGTTTCGATGGTTACCTTATACATAACAACATCCAACCCTATTGACCTTCGACACTCAATATTTCATCAGTTTATGCTGTGCAAAACACTTAGGTAGTGTTCAGGCAGTGAGGCGATTTTAGACATCGGAATGTCCTGTCTGGGTGTGAAAAAGACACGTATGAGTCTCATGACGTGAACGAAATACAAAACATGAGGATACACGTGGTCACATTCCTCATGCATCACGTAACCTGCATATTACAGAGGCCTTGCTTATGCATTGTACACTGAAGCCCTCAAAGTGCACACAATGAGTACAACAGCTTGCAAGAGTGAGACTGAGAAAGGGAGGCTTCTCCCTCATACCAGGTGCATTGCTGCCGGGACCTTTACAAATGGATGACTACTTTTTCTTTATTTTATTGATAATTATGTTTATTTTGTGATAATTAGTGACTGCAAACACGGAGTACATAATCATCGTGTGACGTATAGTGCCCCCATGTCTGTACCAGCGTTTCTCAACCTTTTTACTCTTCCGTAACCTTTAGAATAAATTGCATGTCTCAAGAAACCCCTGCGCAAAAGAAAAAAGAAAAAAAAAACATACACCAGATCTTTCTCATTTTATTTTCATCGTAATAATAGGTTAGATAGGATGGTGTCTGCATTACATTATTGCAATAACCAAGAATATGTCGTGTGTGTTTAATTATATTACGTATATGAAATTAAATAAAAAATCAAAAGTTCTTTAGCTCATCTCACGTGTTCTCGCGGAACCCTTAGGGACCTTTTGCGGAACCTTAGGGTTCCGGGGAACCCTGGTTGAGAAACGCTAGTCTATACAAACAGAACAGGGATGGCAGGATTTTTGTTCAGGGTTTTCATAGCTCCGGCATCAATAAAATCGTCACTGCGCATCTGGCTTATGCGTAACCTGTCCCTCCACAACCCTTCTCTAACTCCTAAAGGTGAACTCTGGACTTTACCTTCTTCAGGAGACATACCTGAAGGGTTTAGGAGGATCAAGACTCTTCCAGGAAGTCCCCGGACATCGAGGTCACGCAGGAGGTCTTGGTAACACGAGGACCTTCGTGTGATGCAAAGGTCCTCCTGCATGCAACGAAGCCAAAGAAGGTTCCTCTGCAGAAGACCCTTATGCCAAGGACGCGTAAGGGTCATCACTGGAGCTGATGTAATGTTAGTTTCTGTTTATTTTGGTTTTGGTTTTCCTCCTGTTGGGAGTGGCATGATGTGTCTGCGTAAATGGATTTCGAAATTAGCGCCATTTGTTGTGGGGTGGGGAGGACACTTGCCTGGGTGCCACTAATGGGGTTTTCGTTTTGGTAATATCTTCTTAGTGCTTCTTCTGGCTCACACACACACACAAACACACGACTCGGTGGCGCGGTTGATAGAGTACTGGACTGTCAGCACGGAGGTGCGTCAGCACCTGGTTCGAATCCTGCCCAGGGCCGAAATTATTTCGGTATCGCTGCGCTTCGGGTCGTTACTCCGACTCTCGTGGGCGGGGAGTTGTGTGTGTGTGTGTGTGTGCGCAAGGTCATAGTATTACCCATAGATCGGTCATACGAGCTCCGAGTTCTCTTCCAGGAGGGAAATAGCTGTCGATCACGAGTCCAACACGTGATCCAAAGACCAAGGTGAAGGTGAATACACACACACACACACACGAGTTGAAGCGGAGATATGGTTAATCTGATCAATAAAAACCTACGTAATTTGCCAACATCTAAATGAGCCAACACGTCTATGGGACGGCGACCTGCCATCAATATTTGCATTCTTATTCATAACAGTAAAATAGTTAGATAAAACATATGCAACACAAAGCACCACTTGTAAACGAAGACCATTAATTTTAAGTAAGATGTGAAAAGCCACGAAAAAAAAAAAGATAAGATATAAAATGGAAACCACCAAGAACTGAAACATTTCTTAAGATGAACAAGTTTGATAAGCACTAAACCAACAGGAGGAAACTGATCAACAACAACAACAACAACAACAAATGTAGAAATATACAACGAATGAACAAATCATTACATGACCTAACATAAGAAACTATCCGAAAAATTGAAAATAACTTCAATTACGAATGCACAAGAGCGAAAGAAATGACAGACCCAACAGACAAGAGTGAACAAATGGTCCAAAGATAACAAATGGAGTCCTTCAGGAATCGGTGCTGGCTCCAGACACACAAACGATCTCTCTCTCTCTCTCTCTCTCTCTCTCTCTCTCTCTCTCTCTCTCTCTCTCTCTGTGTATTTACCTAATTGTAGTATACAGGAAAGGACCAACGCTCGTTGGGTCCCGTCTCCTAGTCTCCAATTCATCATACCTAGCCTCAAGTTCATGTACAGTTCAAACTTAATATTTATACTTGATTTTTAATTATCATATTTAGATTTGAATTTATTTATTTCTCCAGCTTGGGCTTTATCACCTTCTAAGCTATTCCAAGTATTGATCCATCAGTATAGAAAACTGAATTACCTCACATCCTTTAGACATGTGGTGTGTGATTCACCTTGGTCTTTGGATCACGTGTTGGACTCGTGATCGACAGCTATTTCCCTCCCGGAAGAGAGCTCAGAGCTCGTATGACCGATCTATGGGTAATGCTATGACCTTACACGCACACACAACTCCCCGCCCACGAGAGTTGGAGTAACGACTCGAAGCGCAGCGATACTGAAATAATTTCAACCCTGGGCAGGATTCGAACCAGCTACCGCCGGTACCGCCATACTGATACTCTGGGACTCTACCAACCGCGCCACCGAGTGTGAGTGTGTGTGTGTGTGTGTTTACCTAATTGTATTTGTCTAATTGCATTACATAAGAAAGGAACAGCGCTACTTTGGTCTTGTCTCTTACTGTCCGATTTACCATACCTAGCCTCAAATACATGCACAGTTCCAACATAATAAATATTCTTGTGTATGTGTGTGTGTGGGCATTGAGTCTGCCTCTTTCATTCCAACAATCAACTGCCAGATTGTTTTGGGAGAAGTTACATGACCGTTGCAGACATAACCGCCAAGTCACCTCTTTCACCAAAGTACTCAAGGTCACCGGCGTGCTTAGGAGACCTTCGCGGAAGATCGAAGACTCCTCGAGCTTGAAGACGACTTCGGCTACTTCGGCAGCTCCTCGGGACGTCAGGATTAAGCCGCCTCGTCCCCGGCAGAGCACGTTCGTCCCTTTGTAAGTCATTTCGCCAGATGGAATTCCCCTCTTTCGAAATACGGAACTGCTGTAACGTAAGCCCAAGAAACGTGTTTAGTCTCTTTAGAGCCAAGGCTGGGAACAGGCAAATTGTGTGTACACCATTTTCATGTTTGTTTCTCCCTGCAAGCTCGGGCTGTGTAAGGAGTAAAATGTTTCTCAACTGTGTTATTTCTGAAGAAGCCCTGCTGGGCGAAACGTCAAATATATTGGATCCCATACTCTGCGTTTGACCTCTCGACTACAGTGCTGTTGTAGTCGTTGCTGCTTTTACTCATAAATCGTCCCAAATTGAGTGCAAATTTTGGTTCTATTCCAGTATCACTCCAACACATTTTTCATTTTCTTTTTTGCATTTGAGATATCTTTTTTTTTCTATGGAATTGTTGCAGTAGGTTACGAACTATTGGACAACGTAAGTTTCATGTTAAATACCCGTGATTGCATTATTCTGTAATTTTACCTAAAATTTAACCTTTTTTTGGGGGGTGGGAGGTTAAGTTAGATTGGGTTTGTTTAGATCAGCTTATGTTGGGTTGTGTTAGATTAAATTAGGTCATATCAGGTTAGGTTGGGTGAGGTTAGCTTAAGTTAGACTAGGTTAGGTTAGGATATGTTACGAGTATATTAGGTTTGGTTCGGTTAGGTTACGTTATGTTATGTTGGGTCAAGTTTAGTTTGGTTAGATTCGATTAGGTTAGGTAATTCTAGGTTAGGTTAGCTTAAATTAGGTTGGGTTAGTCTAGCTTAGGTTAGTTTGGGTTAGTTTATGTTGGGTAAGGATAGCTTAGGTTAGATTATATCCGATTAGGTTAATTAGGTTTATAATAGGTAAGATTAACTTTTGTTGTGTTAATTTCAGTTAGTTTAGCTTAGGTTGGGTTAGCTTAAACTAGGTTAGGTTGGGTTAGCTTAGAATTTGTTTGGTTAGGTTAGGATAGGTTATATCTAACTAGGTTTGGTTAGGGTAGGTTGGATTAGGTTTGGTTAGGTAATGTTAGGTTAGTTAGGTTAGGCTAGGTAAGATTAAGTTTGGTTAGGTTTGGGCCATATCGGCGACTTGTCAAGTGTCGTCAATTATTATAATAGAGTGGAGTATGTAGGGGATAGAATGGGTGGGAGTGGTTTCTATGATTTTTTTTTTTTTCTACCTCCCTATTAATTTTTTAGTTGCAGCTGTAATTGTTTTACAGAAAACGTTTTAGTTTTGTTTAAAAATATGTGATGAAGTAAGGGGTGACTAAATCATCTTATTAACGTGTAGTACGTATGGATTTTATTGATAAGAGTTAAAGAATAACATTAGATTATAATTTGAACAAATATTTATGTTTAATGTTATTCTAACAATTTATTTAGATTTCTATAATAGTCGTATTAACTTCATATGTCTATTTTTCTAATAAAAAAAATTTGATCTTGCCACGCACATTAGATTATGTAAATCTGCACAGATTGTGAATATTCATAAAATATGCAGCACCAATAATGAATTCATAATTGGGCTCACAGATAACGAATCCATTGAACATGCACACATTACCAAAGTTGCAGATGAAGGTGGGAAAAACGGACCTCTGACATGAGTCATACTGAGGAGTGGAAGAACCTAACCTAATCTGACATTTTACGAATTTTCATAATGTGTGCATGTCTGATAGATTCGTTACCTGTGCGCCCAATTATGAATTCATAATTGGCGCTGCACAGTTTATAAATATAACACAGATTCACAAAATGTGCGGAACAACCTGACCAACGTTTCTTAACCTAGGGTTTTTATATCAGGGGTTATTAATAACCCCAGGGGGATTTTTAATACCCTCAGACGGATTCAAATACCCCCAGGGAATATTAATACTCTTGCGTTAACGCCCATTTTAGATATC